>NC_081158.1:1879168-1982103 GCF_012432095.1 Onychostoma macrolepis | reverse complement strand
TGATTGTCTCTGTGTTCCGCTCACATTTCAAAGTCACTGAATGATTGCTCCTTGCTACATGCTAAACTACTGCTAGCACTGTATGAGTAGGAAGGCTATTGTTCCTTGGCCAGGAAAGTAATCTTCCTACAATTGATAAATAATTATATTGTCTGCTCGGTGGACGGACAGATCAAGTAATTTTAATAACAATTCTGCTACAGTTAATTCTAAGATCTAATCTAAATATTTATTATTAATTATAACCAGTTATAATTAATGATAAATAATTCCCTTTTTAAGCTAATTCGCTACACTGACAACAATATTAACAAGCTGACGTCTGGTGCTGTGCTTTAAAGTTTTAGTTTTTTGGTATTCTTCAAGCACTTCCTCACCACCAGATTGTTTTTCCAGTGCATCTTGGACAATCTGATTAAACATGACCACAATACAGGTGAAAACTTGAAGACTACTAAAATGGTGAAAGAACTATAATATGGATAAGTTACCCATAAGTAAAAACATGCATACATACCCGTTTTGCCTTTTCAAGGCAAGGCAAGGCAAGTTTATTTATATAGCACATTTCATACACAGTGGTAATTCAAAGTGCTTTACATAAAACGAAGTGAAATAGTCATTAAAAATAATAATAATTAAAAATAATAATAATAATCACAACAATAAAAACAAAGTGATTTAAAAATTTATTAAATTTTTTTTTTAAACATTTAAGAATAGAAAATGATTATACATAGTGCAATCAGTTCGGACGTAGCACAGTGATCATTCAACAAATGCACAGCTAAACAGATGAGTTTTGAGTCTGGATTTAAATGTGGCTAATGTTTTAGCACATCTGATCTCTTCTGGAAGCTGGTTCCAACTGTGGGCAGCATAATAGCTAAAAGCGGACTCCCCTTGTTTTGTGTGAACCCTTGGTATTTCTAACTGACTCGATCCTAATGATCTGAGTGGTCTGTTAGGTTTATATTCAGTGAGCATATCTGCAATGTATTTAGGTCCTAGGCCATTGAGAGATTTATAAACGAGTAAAAGTACTTTAAAATCAATCCTAAATGTAACTGTAAGCCAGTGTAAGGACTTGAAGACTGGTGTGATATGCTCAAATTTTCTGGTTCTAGTCAGAATCCTTGCAATGTTTTTGAGATGATAGTATGCTGATTTAGTTACTGCTTTGACATGACTACTAAAAGTACTCTTGTCAGATTTCTTTGGTGATTTCAAAAATGAAATTTAATCGTAAGCTTAGTGAACAGTTTTGGAGAATTTGATGTTTCCCCGTTCAAAGAGATAGGAGCTGCCCTTGGATGCCCGAGAGGCGTTTCAAAGATGGCCGCCGAGTGACATGACTTGTCTTAAAGAGACTTTGCTATGAGTCATTCTAAATAATTGTAAATATGATGTGAATACGAGAGTATAGCCTCTCTCAGTAAGAAATAATTTTGTTTGCTGTGCTTCTATTTATGGTTTGTTTGTTTTCATGAGTGTTGTACAGTAGATAAAATGGCTCGTCTCGTCAAGATCTTTGTATGTATACTGCTCAATGTTAAACGTGATGAAATATCAGGTGTTGAAATCTGTCATTATTTTGAAGAATGTGTTACACAACAGTTCCCCTTTTTGACGGTTTCTAACTTGTTCCACTGAGTAGGTGTTTCTGAATAAGTTTATAAATTATGCAGGTATGTAAAGAGACATTTCTTAGGAAAAATGTCATTTAATATAAAAAGTGACATGAAGAAAAAAAAGTTCCGCACGATAGACTGTGACTTGGTGAATACTGGCTAGCTCTACAAACAAAGAAATGTGTCTGTTTGTTTTTATCATATAACACTGACATGTAATGCATAAGGCTGGTCAAAACCCTGGTTTTCCCTCAATCCATAACTAGTCCGTGTTAAGGCTGCCTGCACCAATGATTTCCATTAAGAGCTGGAATCGAGTGCTTGAGCTCCTCATTTACTGACAACAAGCCAAATCTCAACTCGAGAGACAATAATTGAGACATTTCAGGCTCTTATAACTCTGATACTGGAAAAGACGTAGTATTAAAACGAGAATTGGGATAGCCTTACTCTCACGTGAACGCAAAACTAAGGAAGGGTAAGACAGAGAATTGGGATTCACCCTAAATGTATTAAAAATATGCTTGAAATTCAAGTAGTATGTTTATAATACATTTGTATTCCCAACATGCTTATTTGAAGTGCATTAAAAAAATAGGTAACACTTTACAGTAAGGTGTCATTTCTTAACGTTAGTAAATGTATTAACTAACGTGAACAAACAATGCATTTATTACACTCTTTGTTAATCTTTGTTAATGTTAGTTAATGAAAATACAGTTGTTCATTGTTTATTCATGTTAGTTCACAGTGCATTAACTAATGTTAACAAACACAACTTGTGATTTTAATAATGCATTAGTAAATGCTGAAATGAACATTAACTGAGATTAATAAATGTTGTAGAAGTATTGTTCATTCTTAGTTCATGTTTACTAATGTTGTTAACTAGTGTTAGGGTTAGGGTTAGGGTTACAGAATAAAGCTATAAAAAGAGAACACTTTCCACTCAAGACCGTTGAAGAAGTCGTGAGTGAAATGCCAAAAGCAAAAGTTTTCTCAGTGTTAGACGCTAATCATGGATTTTGGCAAATCCAGTTAGATGAAGAAAGTTCCAAGCTTTGCATGTTCAATACACCTTTCGGAAGGTACTGTTTCACCTTTTGGAGTACCCTCAGCTCCAGAAGTCTTCCAGAAGTGCATAGCTCAAAGGCTTGAAGACCTGGAAGGAGTTGTAAATATCATGGATGATACACTCGTATGGGGAGAAAATGTGGAACAGCATGATGCAAGGCGAGTAAAAAGTATTAATTTGAAATTAAATCAGAAAAAGTGCAAGATCAGAATGGATGAAATAAAGTAAACTGGGCATGTACTAAGTGGAGAAGGTCTGAAGCCAGACCAAGACAAGATTAAAGCAATTGTGGAGATGCCCAAACCACAAGACAAATCTGCTTTAATGAGGTTTCTTGGCATGGTTCAATATCTCGCAAAGTTTGTTCCAAACCTGTCTGAGACCAGTGCGCCGCTGAGGAAATTTCCTGAAAGTGGAGTGGAGTGGCAAACATCACAGCAAGAGTTTTGAGGCACTTAAGTCACAGCTGAGCAATGCCCCAGTTCTCAGATTTTTTGATGTCAACAAGGATGTGACTCTTTCTGTTGATGCTAGCTCGGAGGGTTTTGGAGCTGTTATCCTGCAGGAAGAGCATCCTGTAGCATATGGTTCGCGATCACTGACTGACTTGTCAGAAAAGGTATGCTCAGATTGAAAAAGAGCTTTTAGCCATCGTGTATGGATGTGAAAAATTCAGCCAGGACCTTCATGGGAAGACAGTAAGAGTACAGTCAGATGATGTTGATGAAACTCCAGCCCTATGACTTGCAGGTAACCTACAAACCTGGAAAAGAGCTGAAAATAGCAGATATGCTTAGCAGAGCCTACCTGAAGGAAGAAACGGAACAACTACTGGACAGAAACTTGGAAGTACACCAATTGTCAGAATGTCTGCCCATGTCGGAAGAGAAATTGAGAGCTGTCAAGGAAGCTACTTTAGCAGATAAAGAACTGCAGATGGTGATGGCAGTAGTCAAAACAGGATGGCCTACACAAATCAGAAGTGTGCCGCCTGCAATAAGGAAGTACTGGACCTTTAAGGAAGAACTGACCCTCTCAGAAGGACTGTTGTTCAAAAATACAAGACTGGTAGTGCCGCAAAGCTTGCAAGCAGAAATGCTGGCAAAAATTCATGAAGCTCATTTAGGAGTGGTGAAATGCAAAGAGAGAGCGAGAGATGTACTGTTCTGGCTGGGAATGGGAAAACAAATTGAAGATATGGTGTCAAAGTGTGCTGTGTGTAATACCTTCAGAAGGAATAACACCAAAGAACATCTCGTCAGTCATGACTTACCAGACAGAGCGTGGGCAAAGATAGGAGTAGACATCTTTCACTTCAACCAAGAAGACTACCTGCTATGTGTGGACTACTTCTCGAAATTTCCTGAAATTGCAAAATTAACACAGACAACAAGCCAACATGTGATAACGGCATTGAAGTTGATTTTCACAAGACATGGAATTCCGGACGAATTTGTCTCAGATAACGGACCACAGTTTGTGAGTGCACAATTTAGAAACTTCAGGGATAAATGGGAGTTCAGACACTCAACTTCAAGCCCCAGATATCCTCAGTCGAATAGTCAAAGTGAAAGAGCTATACAGACCATTAAGAATCTGCTCAAGAAAGTCATGGAGACCCGTACATTGCTCTTCTTGAGTACAGGAATACGCCACTTGGAGAAGTGAAGTTGTCTCCTGCACAACTGCTCATGGGCCGGAGACTGAAAGCTAGATTGCCAACAGCGAGTAAATTGTTAAAACCACAGCAGCATAAAGGGGTTCAGAAAAGCCTAAAAGACAGACAGCTAAAGCAAAAGCTCTACTATGATCGAGGTTCAAGAGACCTACCTGCTCTGAAGGAAGGAGAAAAGGTGAGATTGAGAGCTGATAGTCACTGGCAGCCAGCTGTTGTTGTGGAAAAGCATGAAAAGCCAAGTTCATACCTGGTTCAAACGCAGGATGGAGAAATTTACAGAAGAAATCGAAAACACCTGCTCAAAATGAAAGAGACAAGAATTCACACATTCAGGATATATTTGATCCAGCGATAAATGACTGTGTCCCAGATGTGGTGTCTGCAATGCCAGTGTCACTGCCAATAACAACACCTGGACTGTTGTCTTCAACACCTGAAGTTGTTGCAGAAGAGATTGTAAAAATGACATGTTCTGGCAGAGTGGTTAGGCCACCAAAACGTTATTTGTGCTAAAGTTCTAAGGACTGTAAAGTAATTTTTTGAGAGTTTAACAACTGTCATTTGTTTTGGTGATATTGAGTTAAAAATTGAAAGTTGGTTGCAAAACCAAAGGTTTGAAAGAAGTTTATTGTAGTGTATAAATATTGTTCTTTGAAAAAAAAAAAAAAAAGATGTGATGTATGCTGGTTCTTACCACTGAGTGGTGCCCTGTTTTCAAATATCCTGTGGAGTCCGAGAACAGAACATGATCAGAATAAGAAACACAGTCAGTGTGAACAGTTCCTGTGTCGTGTCTTTAATAATATCTTTGGACTCTTAATCTAGTAAGCCTAAACTGCTAACAAGAGTTACCAACAGATATCACAACTTTAAAATCAATCCTAAATGTAACTGGAAGCCAGGGTAAGGACCTGAGGACTGATGTGATATGTTCAGATTTTCTAGGTCTAGTCAGAATCCTGGCAGCAGCGTTCTGGATGAGCTGCAGCTGTTTAATCGTCTTCTTGGGAAGGCCGGTGAGGAGACCATTACAATAATCCCCCCTGCTGGTGATAAAGGCATGAACAAGTTTCTCCAAGTCTTGACTGGAAACAAAACATCTAAATCTTGCAATGTTTTTGAGATGATAGTCTGCTGATTTAGTTACTGCTTTGACATGACTACTAAAACTAAGGTCTGTCTCCAGAATCACCCGAACATTTTTGACTTGGGAAAGTCAGAGTCTTGTGCCCTGTGTTTATCAATATCCTTATGCTTGTTGGGTAAAATAAATAAATAAATAAAGTAAAAATTAATCTGACTTTTAACTTTTTTCCCCCAAGGATTATATATATTGTAATATATCAATATTGTGAATTCTTTTGGCCACAATAACCTTGGTGTGAAAAATCTAATATCATGACAGCCCTATCATAAAAATATACAAATATTTATTGTGTAATATATTTAAAAAATGAATAAACATTTATACTTTATCAATTGCAAAATAATGATTATATATGTTTTTGTTGTTGTTGTTGTTTTTTTAAAACATTTAACTTATAGACATGTATGATGTATCCAGCCATATCATTAAAATCTCACTCCAGCCAGTTAACCAAGGTTGGCAACCCAAAATAGTAATTATTAAATAACTCACCTTTAATTGAATCTGACATGATATCTCTCATGAGGAGAGTTTGTGAATTCAGCTCATTCTTTAAACAGCCTGAGCGAATCTGATTATGCAGGAGTAATCAATCTTTTAATAAATGGTTTGGGTTGTTTCTTAAGGAATTATCGCCAATTAAAATTATTATAAACCTAATTAGCAGTTTAATTAACAATTAACATCTCTTGCAAAATGACTGTTTAAGTTAATTTACCTGTAATTTCCTTAATTCTAATAAAGTGAAAAAGATGTAGTTATTAACCTTACCTGCCTGAAAAAGTACTTCAATACAAGAAAAAATAAAAAATGCTGGAGCCTTGTGGTGCCTGCAGACTTGACAGAGACGTTTTGAAATGGTTGCTTTTGATTCTGAAGTAAAAACCAATTCCATACACACTTGCACTTACAGAATGATGAAAGGCAGAGCAAAATCATTTCAGATTGGCATTAACCTCAGATAATGAAGCAAAGGATGTGGGAGCAGTTGTGGGATTACACATTTATTTAAATGTTTAATTTAGATTCCAATGTAATAGTGTACAAACTGAAGAAGTTATATACCTTGTATTTAGCATTTAAGGTGAAAAATGGTGACATGAGTCAGATCACTACATCAGATGCAAGAGGTCCCTGCCAGTTCCTGTTCTCCTATTGTAAGTGAAATGAGCCAAATGAGCCAGACTCGAATCTTTTGTTCTGCAAATGGCTTTCGGAGCCCCCTGGCCCAGACATGAATCGTTAGACTGATTGGATTATCAATGCAATCGAGTGTTGTTGATTGGGTCTGTCTTTCTCATTTGCATGCTTTGTTTAAAGTCGTCACCCAGGTGCTTTGTTTCCATTCCTAAGTACTGCCCCCTAAATGTATATACACTACAATGTATCACTGCCTTTAGTTGAGACTTGGATGACTACAGCGACGCGCAGCGAGTTCTCAATAAAGAGTAACTTCTGGATGAAAGATATCCCAACGTCTCCTGGTCTCTGCTTCGTAGAAGATAAAAGTTCACAACAGATGGTGCCGTGACCCGGATAGAGTTCCAGCTTCCTCACCTGAATCCAGATTGAAAACTTCAAGCTCAAACAAAGATCTGCTTCCAGACTACATCTTTTGGAATCCAGCGAAAACTTCCAGCTGAACAAAGATTTCCAGACTGAATTTTTCTTTCAACCAAGGTTGTGGTGAGTGCTGTCTCTAATCCAAAAGAACCTTTAAGACCAGTACAAATTTGTTATCCTCTGCGCCATCAGAGAAGAGTTAACAGACAGCTGTAGGGTTTGGTTAGCTAAGTTATCCTCTAAAAATGTCCTTTTAGAGATGAAGGTTATCCTCTGTCCAGGCAGGGAAGATTAGCATCACGTGCTAATAGTCAAGTCAAGTCAAGTCACCTTTATTTATATAGCGCTTTTACAATACAGATTGTGTCAAAGCACTTAACAGTATCAAATTGGAGGATAGAGTGTCAGTAATGTATAATGATAAGATTAAACACTCAATTTTCAGTTAAAGGCATTTCATTATTGAATTCAGAGATGTCATTGTCTAGCTCAGTTTAGTTTAAATAGTATCTGTGCAATCAAATCGGCGATAATCGCTAGAAATTAAGTGTCCCCAACTGAGCAAGCCAGAGGCGACAGCGGCAAGGAACCAAAACTCCTCTGAGACATAATGGAGAAAAAAACCTTGGGAGAAACCAGGCTCAGTCGGGGGGCCAGTTCTCCTCTGACCAGACGAAACCCGCAGTTCAAAAGTTTCTATTTCTATTTTAATTTTGTTGCAATTTCTAACAATAGTAGTATTATGTAGTTAGGTATTTTATTATATTTTAGTTATTTTGTTATTTTTGGTTGATATATCTGGGGATATATCTCTGGGGTCATCCGGGCGTCCTGGTCTCCGCCGACGATCAGGGCCGCAGACGTCACCTCCCGGCGCCGACCCACCATCTGATCGGACACGGACCGAGAAACAGACTAGGAAAAAAACAGACAAACATTAGCGCAGATGCCATTCAACTTACGATGTAACGAGTACATCGTGTGTTATGGGGAGTGTTCCCGGTTCGGTTGATCTAATTAATGCAGCCTAACAATCCTTTAACGGATTTGAATAATAGAAGCGTATTAATGTGTTATGTGTAAGCCAGGCTAAAGAGATGGGTCTTTAATCTAGATTTAAACTGACAGAGTGTGTCTGCCTCCCGAACAGTGTTAGGTAGACTGTTCCAGAGTTTGGGTGCTAAATAGGAAAAGGATCTGCCGCCCGCAGTCGATTTTGATATTCTAGGTATTATCAAACGGCCAGAGTTTTGAGAACGCAGCGGACGTGGAGGACTATAATGCGATAAGAGCTCGCTCAAGTACTGAGGAGCTAAACCATTCAGGGCTTTATAAGTAATTAACAAGATTTTAAAATCTATCCGATGCTTGATAGGGAGCCAGTGCAGTGTTGACAGAACCGGGCTAATATGGTCATATTTCCTGGTTCTAGTAAGGACTCTAGCTGCTGCATTTTGGACCAACTGTAGTTTGTTGATCAAGCGTGCAGAACAACCACCCAATAAAGCATTACAATAGTCTAACCTTGAGGTCATAAACGCATGAATTAACATTTCTGCATTTGACGTTGAGAGCATTGGTCGCAATTTAGATATGCTTTTGAGATGAAAAAATGCAGTTTTACAGATGCTAGAAACATGGCTTTCAAATGACAGATTGCTATCGAACAGCACACCTAGGTTCCTGACTGATGAAGAAGAATTGACAGAGCAGCCGTCAAGTGTTAGATAATGTTCTAGGTTACATGTGGGGTTTTTAGGTCCGATAATAGTGTGTTATCCTCTGTTTTCAGGCAGGGAAGTTTAGCATCACGTGCTAAAATTGGTTATCCTCTGTTTTCAGGCAGGGAAGATTAGCATCACGTGCTAATATTGTGTTACCCTCTGTTTTCAGGCAGGGAAGTTTAGCATCACGTGCTAAAATTGGTTATCCTCTGTGTAGGCAGGGAAGATTGGCATTTACGTGCTAGTTAAAATTTGGTTTATCCTCTTTTCACAGAGAAGGTTAGCAGTTCATGCTAATAATTTTGGTTTTATCCTCTGTTCTTGTAGGCAGGGAAGTTAAGTTTAGCATCACGTGCTAAAATTGGTTATCCTCTGTGTAGGCAGGGAAGATTGGCATTTACGTGCTAGTTAAAATTTGGTTTATCCTCTTTTCACAGAGAAGGTTAGCATTTCAGGCTAATAATTTTGGGTTATCCTCTGTTCTTGTAGGCAGGGAAGTTAAGTGTGAAGTGTTGGTAATTTGGAAAGTTAACAATAGTTAAGCTGTGTTAACAAATGTACCCTCTGTTGATCAGAGAAGTTTTAGTGTTTGTTTGTGTGGTACAGAAGAAACGTACAAAATGGTTAGAAGGAATGCTAGGCGGATTCCAACAACAGAAAAGGGTGGTCTTGCGACTCCATTGTGGTCAGATAGTGAATTCAAAACACTGTTAGGGGAACAAATGAACCTAATGATCACTGAGAAAGTTAGACAAGAACTAACTGAGAAATATGAGATCCATCCAGACAAGACTTGGTCTGTAGATGAGTGTAAAAAGGTATTAGGAGCATGTATTCGCAAGAACAATGTGAAAGGTATTATCTGCTGCCACAGAGAATTTGGTTTAGCGCTAGCTACACAACAGTCTCAGCGTGACTCAGAGCTAGAGGAACAGAACAAAGAGCTCCGTGCTAGAGTATCCTCTTTGACTAAGAAATTGAACCGCAACAAAGCTTCAGAAAAAACTGATGTGGAAGAAGTTAGTCAACCGGATAACAATTATCCTGATTTACAAGCTTTCTTTGAAAGAGATGTAGCTCTCCGATCAGTAATTGATGTGCCTGTAGATTCAGTGAAGGTATGTGGTGCTACGAGAAGATCTCAGGGAATTGAGGGAATTGAAAGTGTTGCTCCCAACTCTTCTGTTGTCCAAGTACAAACTGTTGCCAAAGCGCTAGGACCTAAAGATATAGAGAGGCTATCCCAGAGCTTACCCTCAGCACGCACAGATTTTTCTGAATTTAGAAGAGCATTGATCAACAAAATGCGTCTCTACGACATGTCGTTAGCAGAAGTCACACAGCTGATGTCACAAATTCTAACTGAATCTGAATTCAACAGTTTTGAGTCTGCTGTTACTTCTGAACTACAACATGCCAGTAAAGGTGATTTGAGAGAAGGTGTTTTGAAAATTCTAAAGAATATCATGGGACCCAAAATAGACTGGTCCAGAATCAGTAACTGTGTGCAAAGGAAAGAAGAAACTATGAGTGAATACACTGAAAGGTTTTGTCAGTCAGCTGTAACTTACAGTGGAATAGTGGATGATTCTGAAAGTGTGCTTGATGACAAAGGACCACTACATGGTGGTTCGAACATGGTTTGATGGCCTTTTATCAGAGTACAGATCAGCTTTGCCGTTCTTAGATCTAACATGGTCCACTGGAAGCTTGCAAAACAGCTTGGACAGGTTAGCTACTTGGGAAAGAGACTCTGATGTTAAAGCCAGAGTAAAGATTGCAGCAGCGTCCTTTAAGGTTAATACAGAGAACCGACATAAACGTAAATGTCCTAAGAAGGAGAGTAGTTGTCATTACTGTGGTAAACCTGGACACTGGATGAAAGAGTGTAGGAAAAGCAAAAAGACATTAGGAGAAATTAACAGCTTTACTCAGCTCCTGCTCAGTCTACTTGGTACTCTGAAGCAGCCCCTCCCCGCTTCACCAAACTGTTGGAGCAGTTTGCTCAGGTGTTAACTGTTAGGGCTGTGAGTGCTTAATTTTCCAGTAATGTACAACAAAGCTGAAAGATTCTTTGTAAATAAAACTACAGGAAGGTTACTGTCACTTCCTTCCATTGAGAGAATGCTAGTTAAGTACACTCACAGCCTTCAAAGCTATACTACAGCACACTCCAGTCACTCACCTATCCTCTCTGGGTTATGATGTTTGTTATGACTGATGTTCCATTAGAGGATGGAGATGTCACACACTAAAGTTTGCACACCACCTACAGGGATAGGTTAGGACACATGGACCAGTGAGGAGCCCAGGGAAGAACCAAGGCAATAGGCTTCAGGGGCCAACCCTGCGGTGAACATCCCCTCATAGGCCTCAAGTATCAAGTGTTTCATGCAACAAATGACTTCCGCCTCTCACAAGGAAATGACAGTTCCAACCAGAAAAGATTATTCATCACTACAGACAATCAACACAGAACAAGTGCTATGAGCCTGTAACGATCACAAGTTACAAGAATAAACTTTTTAAGTGTCTAAATTTGTATTTTGTGAGAGTTATTAGAACTCTCAAAGGGGGAATTGTGGGATTACACATTTATTTAAATGTTTAATTTAGATTCCAATGTAATAGTGTACAAACTGAAGAAGTTATATACCTTGTATTTAGCATTTAAGGTGAAAAATGGTGACATGAGTCGGATCACTACATCAGATGCAAGAGGTCCCTGCCAGTTCCTGTTCTCCTATTGTAAGTGAAATGAGCCAAATGAGCCAGACTCGAATCTTTTGTTCTGCAAATGGCTTACGGAGCCCCCTGGCCCAGACATGAATCGTTAGACTGATTGGATTATCAATGCAATCGAGTGTTGTTGATTGGGTCTGTCTTTCTCATTTGCATGCTTTGTTTAAAGTCGTCACCCAGGTGCTTTGTTTCCATTCCTAAGTACTGCCCCCTAAATGTATATACACTACAATGTATCACTGCCTTTAGTTGAGACTTGGATGACTATAGCGACGCGCAGCGAGTTCTCAATAAAGAGTAACTTCTGGATGAAAGATATCCCAACGTCTCCTGGTCTCTGCTTCGTAGAAGATAAAAGTTCACAACACAGTCCACATATTTGCCTGTTTTCTGCATATTTACTAAATCAGGCTATGTAAATGTGAATAGGCTACAAAAAGCAGATATTGTTACACGTTTGAATGGTTTAGGTTCATGTGAGCTCTGTTGGTAAAATCTGCCTCAGTTCTATTAATGAATGTTTACAGATTTTACCAACATATTGAGCTTCATAATACTCAATGCCATATATTTTCATTCGCATTTAAATAGATATTATGGAAACTGTGATTAAACCAGGTTTCAAGTGTAAACATATGATTACAGTGTGACATAATCATGCATAAAAATGTGGAATGTTATATGTTGTCCATTTACATTTCATGTACGTGGTGATAATTTATTAATTTGGCCATCTCATATTTTTGATCCAAGTTTTTACATTATTCATGTTTATACAATCAAGCTGCATGATTCACAGATTATTAAGGTTTAATGTGAAAATTTTGACTGCATCCGCCTAATGGCATAGAATAAAATGTCAAAACTTCTCTTTTTCATACAACAAAAATACATGTTTCTCATTGACTGTCAAGTTGTGAGTTTCAGAATTACTTATTATAATGAGACTACTAGTCAGAATCCACTTTCACACTAAACATAAACTATGACCATCCTTTCATAAACTTGTACAATACAATTCAAACAGAACTATAGAATCATTATAAGGATGCATTCATTTTCTGTCCCAAAATAATCCACACCCCAAGAGAATTCACAGAAGCATGTGATTTACTGGAAGAGAAAAATATATTTCAGAAAGCCACACCTTCTATTCATGAGTTCAAACATTCATTTCATAATTATAATGAATGTTTGAATTGCTCATTTTAGACAAATAACCTTGTAATTGAGTAATGCTTAAAAACAGACTGATATTTTTTTTGAGTGTAGATATCAAAGTGCAAAATAAAATTGCTTAAACTTTGAGAATCACTTCAGTATTTTGTTCTGCCTCGTATTCATAAATTCTGCATTGCAAAAGATCATGTTGATTAACAGATTTTTGGTGTTTTTTCATGTCATAACATTTTGTCATCTGAGTTCAGCGTGAGCTGCATGACAAAATTCACCCTCGCACAAGTGAAGTATTAACAAGTGTGGGTCACTCTGGCATTTTTAGACCCTGCCCATAATGAGAAGAAACACACAAGTGGCATAGCGTAAATCCTTCCTGGACTGCTACACTGCTGTGTTGATAAACACCCAGGGAAATATAGAAATGATCTATTTCGTCGCCGTCATGTGACACACAGGAGCCACAACAGCATATGTTTTATTTATTTTTTCCTTTTTATTCAAAACATTCTCAAATGCATTAACTATATCATGAAATATCTTGATTCTCACCATTATAGATTATGTTAGGTGATCTAGTGGGCGATGGTCAAAGTAACCTAATAATGTAATCTATTAACTATACATAAAAACCTGTTTACTTAATTAACAGATATGGGTGTCATGCCATAACATATTTTAATACGACTGACTGACTTTATATTTAATGTGAATTTAACATTGAAAATTAATGTGAATAAAAACATTGTAAGTTATGCTACTAATCATAACACTTTCATTGTACAGAAAGAGAGCAAAGAACATTTACATTATAAAAGAAAATTTTTACTGACAGTCTAGAGTTCAAGCACTCTCAAAAACTCCCATTACAATCACTGAAGCTGTTTACACTATGAAATGAATATCTTACTTACAGATTCATACACACATTGCACTTTGTTGTTTCTGACAAGAGAATTCGCCAGAAAGAGGTATTGAGTCAGCGAGCAAGTGAAGAAAACACCTGCATTTTAGTGATGACTCATCTGAATGCCTTTGATTGGTCATTGCATTCATTCATAAGCTCAACAGCATCGTGTTTGATTGGTTATAATGTGCTGTGCTGTAAAAACGCGTCTGTCTCTGGCTCAGCACCAGCCAGCAAACGCAGATTTGAATTTAGCAGCTGATGATAGACGCGCTGAACGATCTCATCACGCCTGTGTGATTGTATTAAATATAGAAAATATTAATTGGCTATTTTTTGTCTTTTGGAAGCTGCATTCAAAATCCACTTGGCTCAAAAATCTGAGGAGAAAATGCCCCCTCACTTTGAATGGGCATGACGCCTCTGGTCTGCACTGATTGTCAAGTTGTGAATTGCAATATTACGTATTTAAATGAGACTACTTTAGGTTGAGAGCAGGTTCTGCTTTCACACTAAACAGAAACCATCCTTTCATAAACTTGCACAACAATTCAAACACAACTATCGAATTACAATAACTTGCCAAAAAGAATCCACACCCAAGAGAATTCACAGAAGCATGTGATTTACTAGAACAAAGGAAATCATCATGCTGTACATTTTAATTGCAAGTCACTGCAAGTCAATGTTCTCAGACAGGTTTTTAACTGCAAACTTAATTCTTAACTTTTATGATTGAATAGAAGGTGTGGTTTTCTCATTTTAGATAAATAGCCTTATGTGAATCTTAAAAACAGAAATACATATTTTAGTGTAAATATTAAATGGCAAAATATAAACTGCTTAATCTTATATTTATATAATTTATATTTTTTTAATTTATTTTTTATTTTTTAAGCATGCAGTGACAGATACACACAAACAAACTATTTAATGGAAACTAAGTTTCCACTCAGGATTTAGACGGTCTCATAGCACTGAGACTGCTCTCATTACAAATGACCTGCTCTTATCATCTGATCGTGGTTTTATCTCTCTATTAGTGCTACTGGATCTTAGCACTGCGTTTGACACTATTGACCACAACATTCTTTTGAATAGACTAGAAAACTTTGTTGGCATTAGTAGAAGTGCATTAGCATGGTTCAACTCATACTTAACTGACCGCCATCAATTTGTAGCAGTGAATGAAGAGGTATCATATCGATCACACGTGCAGTATGGAGTACCTCAAGGCTCAGTACTAGGGCTGTTACTTTTCACGCTTTACATGTTACCCTTAGGAAATATCATCAGGATATCATCAGTTATGCTGATGATACTCAGCTCTATATTTCTTCGCAGCCCAGCAAAGCACACCAAATTGACAAACTAACGGAATGCATAATCTATATAAAAAACTGGATGAGTAATTTCTTACTGCTAAATTCTGAAGAAACAGAGGTGTTAATTATCGGACTAAAAACCCCACATGTAATAACTTCGAACACGTTTATTTAACACTTGACGGCTGCTCTGTAAATTCTTTGTCATCAGTTAGGAACCTAGGTGTGCTATTTGATAGCAATCTTTCCTTTGACAGCCACGTTTCTAGAATTTGTAAAACTGCATTTTTTGAATCTTAAAAATATATCTAAATTGAGACCTATGCTCTCAAAGTCAAATGCAGAAATGTTAATTCATACATTTATGACCTCAAGGTTAGATTATTGTAACGCTTTATTGTGTGGTTGTTCTGCACGCTTAATAAACAAACTCCAGATGGTCCAAAATGCAGCAGCTAGAGTCCTTACTAGAACCAGGAAGTATGACCACATTTTCCCAGTTCTGTCAACACTGCACTGGCTCCCTATTAAACATTGTATTGATTTTAAAATCTTGTTAATTACTTATAAAGCCCTGAATGGTTTAGTTCCTTAGTACTTGAGCGAGCTCTTATCACATTATAGTTCTCCACGTCCACTACGTTCTCAAAACTCTGGCCATTTGATAATACCTTGAATATCAAAATCAATTGCGGGCGGCAGATCCTTTTCCTATTTAGTGCCAAAACTCTGGAACAATCTACCTAACACTGTTCGGGAAGCAGACACACTCTGTCAGTTTAAATCTAGATTAAAGACCCATCTCTTTAATTTGGCTTACACATGACATACTAATACGCTTCTATTATTCAAATCCAAATGTACTTGTTACATCGTAAGAAGAATGGCATCTACGCTAATATTAGTCTGTTTCTTTCTTATTCTGAGATCACCGTAGCCACCTGATCCAGTCCGTATCCAGATCAGATGGTCACTGCAGTCACCCAGATCCAGTCCATATCCAGATCAAATGGTGGATAAGCACCTAGAGATGACCTCTACAGCCCTGAACATCAGCCGAGATCAGGACACCTAGATGAGCCCCAGAGACAAATCCCCATTGAAGACCTTGTCACCTAGACGGCCATCGGGACAAGACCTCAGGAACCAGATGAGTCCTCTACACAATCTGACTTTTCTGCAGTTGGAACAAACAGCTAGTTCGTCTGATCAGAGGAGAACTGGCCCCCTGACTGAGCCTGGTTTCTCCCAAGGTTTTTTCTCCATTCTGTCACCGATGGAGTTTTGGTTCCTTGCCGCTGTCGCCTCTGGCTTGCTTAGTTGGGGACACTTCATTTCCAGCGATATCGTCGACTTGATTGCACAGATACTATTTAAACTGAACTGAAATGGACGATGACATCATTGAATTCAATAATGAAATGCCTTTAACTGAAAATTTTGTGTTTAAACTTGTCATTTTACATTATTGACACTATTTTCCTATTTTGATATTGGAAAGTTGCTTTGATACAATCTGTATTGTTAAAAGCACTATATAAATAAAGGTGACTTGACTTGACAAACAAAGTATTGCAGGGTTTTTTGGCATGTCCATTGTGTCCATTTTCTCAGTGTGGACATCCTTTATCCACATGCGTACATTCAGTACACAGTAATATATATTCTGCATTTAAGCATGCATATATGTTTTTCTTCATGTGCAGTGAGTGTCTCTGTGTGTTACTTAGTCTGGGTACATCCTTTGCCCACTTGTTTTCTTGGTGGAAAGATTACCGTCCATAGTTTCTTAAATGGTTTGATCTCTCCTTGTTTCTCTTTAGTCTCATCCATTCTTTTTAATTTAGAATTTTAAGTCCTTCTAGAAGAAGCATTTATTACTGTTGTTCCAATCTGTGTAATTCTATCAGTTCCATCCTTCTCATGGTGGGTCACAGGGTATCTAGGTAATTTAGACCTGGGGTCTCATTTATAGCCATTGTGTACACACAAAAACTGCCCTGAAATTTACATATGATTTATAAAAATAAACTGGACAGGAAAATTAGCGCACCTGCACACAAACTCTGACCCATGCGTACAGACTTTTTGGAGACAGAGCAGTTTGGCGACACTCAATGGTGAGTCGAGGGACTGATGCCAGATGATGGAAATCAAACGTATTGAACTTGAAAAGTTGTTTATAGATCCCTATTACCATAAACAGACAAATCACTTTTAACACTAGAACTGCCAGGGGTCGCTGTATACCTAAAAGCGCCAGCGGGTAAATTTTACCCACACATATGGCAACTGTTTTTATAAGGCTAAAGAACATATTATTTCACTGTATTATGCCACTGTCTTCACTAAGAAGTGTCTAGAGTCATGAAATGATTATGTCTAGTCGTCAACTATATTACACTAATCCATTATGGTCAGTAAGCTAAAAAAAAAAAAGCCTACACTGACAACGAAAATTAGAAGGTAGTAAATATTTGGGTGGTGTAATATTATAATACAATGTCATTAATCAATATATTAGGATAACCTATGTTATTTACACTGAACAAAATTATAAATGCAACACTTTTGTTTTTGCCCCCATTTTTCATGAGCTGAACTCAAAGATCTAAGACTTTTTCTATGTACACAAAAGGCCTATTTCTCCCAAATATTGTTCACAAATCTGTTCACTTCTCCTTTGCCGAGATACTCCATCCACCTCACAGGTGTGGCATATCAAGATGCTGATTAGACAGCATGATTATTGCTCAGGTGTGCCTTAGGCTAGCCACAAAAAGGCCACTCTAAAATGTGCAGTTTTATCACACAGCACAATGCCACAGATGTCGCAAGTTTTGAGGGAGCGTGTAATTGGCATGCTGACTGCAGGAATGTCCAGAGCTGTTGCCCGTGAATTGAATGTTCATTTCTCTACCATAAGCTTTCTCCAAAGGCGTTTCAGAGAATTTTGCAGTACATCCAACCGGCCTCACAACCGCAGACCATGTGTAACCACACCAGCCCAGGACCTCCACATCCAGCATCTTCACTTCCAAGATCATCTGAGACCAGCCACCCGGACAGCTGCTGCAACAATCGGTTTGCATAACAAAATAATTTCTGCACAAACTGTCAGAAACCGTCTCAGGGAAGCTCATCTGCATGCTCGTTGTCCTTATTGGGGTCTCGACTTGACTGCAGTTCGTCATCGTAACCGACTTGAGTGGGCAAATTCTCACAATTGATGCCGTCTGGCACTTTGGAGAGGTGTTCTGTTCACGGATGAATCCCAGTTTTCACTGTACAGGGCAGATGACAGACAGCGTGTATGGCATCGTGTGGGTGAGCGTTTTGCTGATGTCAACGTTGTGGATCGAGTGGCCCATGGTGGCTGTGGGGTTATGGTATGGGCAGGCGTATGTTATGGACAATGAACACAGGTGCATTTTATCGATGGCATTTTGAATACACAGAGATACCGTGACGAGATCCTGAGGCCCATTGTTGTCCACAACCATCACCTCATGTTGCAGCATGATAATGCATGGCCCCATGTTGCAAGGATCTGTACACAATTCCTGGAAGCTGAAAACATCCCAGTTCTTGCATGGCCAGCAAACTCACCGGACATGTCACCCATTGAGCATGTTTGGGATGCTCTGGATCGGCGTATACAACAGCATGTTCCAGTTCCTGCCAATAACCAGCAACTTCGCACAGCCATTGAAGAGGAGTGGACCAACATTCCACAGGCCACAATCAACAACCTGATCAACTCTATGCGAAGGAAATGTGTTGCACTGCGTGAGGCAAATTGTGGTCACACCAGATACTGACTGGTTTTCGGACCCCCCTCAATACAGTAAAACTGCACATTTTAGAGTGGCCTTTTATTGTGGCCAGCCTAAGGCACACCTGTGCAATAATCATGCTGTGTAATCAGCATCTTGATATGCCACACCTGTGAGGTGGATGGAGTATCTCGGCAAAGGAGAAGTGCTCACTAACACAGATTTAGACAGATTTGTGAACAATATTTGAGAGAAATAGGCCTTTTGTGTACATAGAAAAAGTCTTAGATCTTTGAGTTCAGCTCATGAAAAATGGGGGCAAAAACAAAAGTGTTGCGTTTATAATTTTGTTCAGCGTATGTTAAGTCATGTGATTAGTCGTGTTGATTATGTAAGATATGGTGTCTATGTTCTAGAAATAAGCTCCCCTCGCAGATTTACAAGTGCTGCACAGATTCTTAGTATTTTGATGATTTTAGGGACAAAATGATTAGACATTTTGACATTAGACAATGATTGAGAGAGGATTGTGTCCCACCAAACACGTTAATGTGGGGCCCACATCTGAGTATGATGTCTGAATTCTAACGTGAAAAAAGCTATGTTTCGGTTAACATGATGGTTTGTAAACAATGTAATTACATGCTCTACATTTTCAGTTTTAAAATTGTAATTCTTACCTTGGATACACTGATAACAAACGTCCTCTCCCGAAAATTATTCACATGGGCTACAGGGGTACTGAGTGGGCATGGGCTGAAAATGGGCATATTATTTGGGTTATCTTAACCCAGGTGGGCTCCCCATGTGGTTCCCATTTGGGTAATTAATGGGAAATGTGTGCATGGGCTCAAAATGGGTTACACATGGGACCCTATTTGTTTTATCAAATATACAAGTGCAAACATAATCCAATATAGGGTGATTACATGGATATATAGTGCACATATGTGTCTTTAAAATTATTTTTGCTGTTATTTTGACACTTGGATTACTTATCTCCTTTTTTTTTTTTTTTTTTTTACAGAATTTAGACATCATTCTCATATCGCGCCATATTTAGGGCCAGAGCACCCTCAGGAATGCGAGGACCCTCATGGAATTGCTCCATTTCTTCTTCTTCTTCTCCAAAGTGAATCGCATTTTTGAGGGCCTAAACATGCTCCAAAACTCACGAAACTTTGCACACGCGTCAGAACTGGCAAAAATATACATCCGATATCTTTCAGAAGTGGGTGTGGCAAAATGGCTCGATAGCGCCACCTGTAAAATTTCAAAGGAGTGCGCCTCGAGCTACATTTTACATACATGTATGAAAATCGGTACACACATGTAACACACCATTACCTACAAAATAGTTTCTTGGTACAAAATCCAAAACAGGAAGTATGTTATTTTGAATTTCCTGTACGATGCAGTTTTTGTCATTTCCAGGCCTCGTACTTTGACGAACTCCTCCTACAGTTTTAATCGGATAATCTTCAGATTTGGTCAGGGTTATCATAAGGCCTTTGTGACATTAAATTGTGAAGAACTTGAGTTTTCATCAAAGGACGTTTCCCTGGCGGCCTGACAAAGTTTGATGTTTCGCCATGAAACAGGAAGTTGCTGTAACTCAGGCAAGCAATGTCCAATCTGCCCCAAACTTCACCCATTTGATAAGAGTTCTGTCCTGAACACATGAACTGAACACTGAACATGCCCAAATTCAGTTATAGTCATAGCGCCACTCGCTGGCAACAGGAAGTGACATGTTTAACACTGTTATGGACTCCTAGCAACATATTAAAAAGCATCAGCAAGTGTTAAATAGGCTGGCAACATGCTAGAAACATGCTAGCAAGACTTAGCAAGGAGGTAAAGCATGCTATTAATGCAGTGAAACAGGAAGTTGATGTACTCATGTAACTCATACAGCGTAGCGCCTTTTTGAAAAGCATCCGATGGACGCAAAGTGTGTAGGCTATTCTCTATCATCAGTAACGCATGGATACATATTGTACGTTTATTTACGCTTTGATTTGAACGGAAACAGCGTATCCATGCGTTACTGATGACAGAGAATAGCGTACGCACTTTGCGTCCATCGGATGCTTTTCAAAATGGTGCTACGCTGACACAGAGAGACGAATTGTTGAATAAATGTCGTTATTTTTACTTTCTTTGCATACAAAAAGTATTCTTGTCGCTTCATAAAATTCAGATTGAACCACTGATGGCAGGTGGACTATTTTGACGATGTTTTTCATACTTTCCTGGGCCTTGACAGTGTAATTTACTTAGCAGTCCATGGGACAGTCACAAGCCTCCCGGTTTTCATCCAAAATATCTTAAATTGTGTTCAGAGGACGAACGAAGCTTTTACGGGTTTGGAACGACATGAGGGTAAGAGATTAATGACACAATTTGCATTTTGGGGTGGAGTATCCTTTAACACTGTGATGCACTATTAGCAACACAGTAAAATATGCCATTGTGTGCTAAAAATGTTTGAAACATGTTCAAACATGCTAGCAACACTTAGCTAAGTGCTAAAGCATGCTAATAACGCCATCAAACAGGAAGTTGTTGTAACTCATGCATACAATGTCCAATCTGCCTCAAACCTCACGTTTGATTAGAGTCCTGGCCTGAAGACATCTACATGCTCATATTCGGTTATAGTTATAGCACCACCTACTGGCAACAGGAAGTCACATGTTTCACACTGTGATGCACCATTAGCAACACAGTGAAATATGCCATTGTGTGCTAAACATGCTAGAAAAATGCTCAAGCATGCTAGCAACACTTACTTAGCAAGTGCAAAAGCATGCCATTAATACCATGAAACAGGAAGTTGTTGTAACTCATGCATACAATGCCCAATCTCCCCCGAACATCACACATTTTATAAGAGTCCTGACCTGAACACATCTTAAGGCCAATATTCATTTATAGTCATAGCGCTAACTGCTGACAACAGGAAATTACTTGTTTTACACTAACTTTAACATGCAACGTCCAATCTGCCCCAAACATAACGTTTCATAAGAGTTCTGGCCTGATCATGTCTCAAGGCCAATATTCAGTTATAATAGTGCCACCTGCTGGCAACAGGAAATTTCTTGTTATAAATAATTTCATGTTATATCAATGAATTTAACTTGACTAGTTTTGTGTTGAATAACTTTATTAAAATGTTGTAATCCATTTAGTTTTGCACCAGTCCAGTTCGCTCACTAACGCGATAAACTTCCAGACACAGCCCGAAATGTTCGACGCACTCACCGGTAAATCCACGTATCATCCTGTTCACAAGCAGTGAAATCTCCGTAAACGGCCAATCATATATCTCAGTAATCATCTGTAAATTACCATGCACTTAATATATTTTAAAATGCTACTGGCCTTCTACACAAAAATGCGTCATATGCACTCATAAAAACAGTAAAGAAAGTCACAAACACAGCAAAGTATCAACAAAACTCAATTTTATTTTTCAGCAAACGCAGGACTGCAAACATTTAACAGAACTGAAAATATTATTCAACAAACACAACAGGACTGCAGCATTTAACTAATCGTTTAGATTGAGAAAAAGATTTTGCAAACACAGACACTTCAAGTGAATCATTAAACTGATTAAACAAAATATATTTTTTAAAAT
Source organism: Onychostoma macrolepis (assembly GCF_012432095.1). Taxonomy (NCBI): domain Eukaryota; kingdom Metazoa; phylum Chordata; class Actinopteri; order Cypriniformes; family Cyprinidae; genus Onychostoma; species Onychostoma macrolepis. The sequence continues at coordinate 1,959,710 of NC_081158.1, read as the reverse complement.
CAATAAAAAATTATACTAATCAATAACAAACACAATAATGAATACACTTGCAATGGACACTGCAAAGTCAGGGCAGTGATTACTGCTCCATCTCAGACAATCACTCACACACACACACACACACATTCTACAACTCTAATGGCACCATCAAAATAAGAATAAAATAACAAAATGAGAGGGATCATAAACATTCCATGCTATTTTCATTTAGTGCTGTCCTGAATAAGCAATGTTAGATATTTACATATATGGAATTTATAAAAATGAAAATGTATAATTTATAAAAATGTTCAAAAGTTTACACTTGACTCTTAGTACTGTGTCATTACCTGGATGACCCACAGCTGTTTTTATGTTTTGTGATAGTTTTTCAAGAGTCCCCTGATTGTCCAGGGCTGCAGGTTCTACAATCTACTTACGATTAAAGTGTTTTGGGAAATGCAGCCCAGAGCAGTTTAACTGCCTGCTGTTCTTCATAAAAATCCTCCAAGTCCCGCAAATTCTTTGGTTTTCCAGCATCTTCTGCCTATTTGGCCCCTGTCCAACAATGACTTATGATTTTGAGATCCATCTTTTCACTCTGAGGAAAACTCATACACAACTATTATAAAAGGTGAAAACATTCACTGATGCTCCAGAAAGAAACAATACATTAGGAGCTGGGGGTGTAAACTTTTGAACAGGATGATACTGAGTAAATCATATTTGTTCTTTTAGTACTGCCCTTCAGAAACTACATAAAATACTTATTTTTTTATACTTTTCAGACAAAATAAGTAGTTTACCGATCACCCAATTCAAATACCTTACACCCTGCGTCTCTTAATGCATTGTGTTGCTTTCTTGAGCATCAGTAAATGTGTTTACCTTTTGTAATAGTTATGTATGAGTGCCTCGATTGTCCTCAGTGTGAAAAGATGGATCTGAAATCATAGTCACTGCTGTAAAGGGTTCAAATCTGCAAAGGGACAGGACCCCCATCTGAGGGTTGACCCCCCCCTAAAAATATCATTACAAGCGACTCTGTATCAAAAATAATATAATGTAATATAATGGACATATACTTAAAATAATTGTGTGAGTAGTAAAACAAAATAAACGCAAAAAAAACGTTTTAAGTTCTGAAATGTTTTGATCCCCCTCTCCCTTGCCTCACAGTGGTTTGGTCCACTGCCTGCTTTCCTCTTTTACTGATACACACACACATGAGTCCGGTGGGAGAGAGCAAGTTCCTCAGTAACAGTTAGTTATGTGTAAGTAACTTAGGCTGTCAAGGCTATTTTATTCTCTAAACATTGGGTGAAATGATTCTTTCTCTTTAATACAGATGATGCTGGATCATTAATAAATTAGTTATGACAAAAAAATTATGATATCGATGTTTTTTCTATGAGCGATTAAGGTTAACAAGCTTAATACCGTAGCTTGTCATCCACTACAACTAACACGGCGATAAGCCTGTGTGTGAACTGATATTGGGCTAATATTGTAGACCTACCGATGTGTTGGGTTTTGCTCAATATGATGTTAAGTGGCAGATCAGTGGGCTTAATGCGGTTGAATATCTAAAGAGACGTAGGGCCTACTCGGTTTCAGACGAAACCTAAAATACTATGGATGGCGCAAAATAATAATTATAATATGACCGCGTGGTGAACCATATGAACCGAACTCATATTTAAACATGGTCCATGCTATGTACACATGCTATGCGTACACAGCATGTGTACACACCATGCTATGTACACATGCTGTGTACGCATAGCTATCCTTACAAGTACAATTTTGGCTGTATTATTTGTGTCCCCTTCAAAAATTGCTCTTGAGAAATTTTATGTTTATTGTCCCCCCCTACTGTTAGATGAAATTTAATAAATAAATAAAAAACTTATTTTGTTAAATAACATTATGCATATTCTGCAATGTGATGTAAACTTTTGACCACAATCGTATGCATGTGTGAAACAGTGAGTACAGCAGGCTAATTTCAGTGAAATATAAATACCCCTATCATCCTCTGCCATGTCCTTTGTTTATTTTGTGGAAACTGTCACTGGTGGTTCTGTCACATTTTCACAGTCCTTCAGATGAATGGTTGGGTCTGGGAACAGGATCCTGTGAAAAAAATAAAATATAATAAAACACATTTTCTCTAAATACATTGTACAGTTTTCATTGCTTAAGCACAAGCTAGAATGATGAAACATAACATGATAATACAAATGCAATGACAACAGCCAACTGTTTTGTTAGCTGAATTTTACAGCAATTCACAAATTCTCATATGTACGGTGGTAACATGTTCGGTTCACTTAGTTTTGTCGTGGTAATGACATCCTTTGTCGTGGCCACGCAATATGAAGTCGTGGCCTCGAGATCCTATGTTGAGGGAACAACATCGATTTCTCGTATATGTAAACAAACCTGCCTGACCATAGAAACCTGGGATTATCAGAGATGGATAAAACATTTTTATCCATCCCAGTCTTGTAAATCCGTTAACTGAGAGGGCTGTGCGATTTGGGAGAAAATATCAAATATATTTGATTTGCGATTTTTAAATTTGCAAAGTCAAGCTTCAGCTCAATATTGTCAATAATGTGCAGCATAGTATGAGTATCGTTACCCTGCTGAAAAAAACAATAGAAACTATTAACAGAAATTCTTACAGTTTCCATTAAACCATTACAAAATTCCTTTTTGTTTTGGGCATTTTTCCAGTAGGAATTACTGTTGTTCTACTGGTTGCCATCTGCCATATTACATTCCACCAATAGAATCCATGAAATACCAGTAGACACCATTATAGTTTACATTAAAAACAATACAATTCCCATTAAATTTGCTATTGTGTTTTGGGAGGGGATCTATTGTTTTTTTGTTTTGTTTTTTTTTTCAGCAGGGAAGATTATAATGGTATAACTACTTTTACAGAATTTACTTAATTACTGAATTTCACAGGTGTAGCATCAGAACGAGTCAGACAAAACTAAGATTCGATCAGGACATCGAAACATGAGGAGCCGAAATTCCAGGAGAACATGACAACGTCGTAAAGATGCCTATCTCCGACCTCTGGAGCAAGCCTAACCAACAAGCCTTTTCCAGAACAGTTTGCAACATTAAGACAAAAGAACACTTATTGATAAGTGTTCAACGCAGGAAGGAGATCGTCAAATTTGGGGTAAATAATCAAGATTAATGGTCAAAGAGATGGCCATCACATGTGTTCCACGAGAGAAATCACAAGCTTCTTTAGATTGACTTTTCCCCCACACATAGAAGACAAAAGAACCAGACGGAAATCCTTCTGTCCAAAGAACATGTCTTTTGGTCCCCACAGATCTACACAGAGACTTTCTTTTCATATGTATATAAAATCATCCTAAAAGGAACTTTTCTAGGCATAACACTATATTATGTATGTAACCACACATTAGACTATCATGTTTTAAGCACATATTATGTATGTCTTTCTAATAACTATTGAATGACTTTAAGGTTAGTCGTGTTTGGTATGTATGAGTTTGACATTTCTAGCTTGAAACGTTTCTTCCAACTGATTCTTTGTCAAATGTATCATATTCTGGTTATAGAAATCACATCCAAAATTATACTTTGCAAGAGTGTGTAAAATTCAGACCATGTGACTGATAACATGCTGATTTATGATGGAAGGAACAACCCTAGCTAAGATAATAGCCTATCTAATTGGTCAAGACACCAGATGGGATGTGTCCAAAAAGCCGAGTTTAAAACCTCAGGACACCATCAAATCTTCCCTTCTTCCCTTCTACTTCTTCTTCTCGCCACCGCGTTTTGACGCTGTTTTAGCGCTCTTTGAGCGTGCTCTGGCCTACAGGCTAGTTGCTACTTAACACCACGATGAGAAGAAAAACCACCTAGTCTCGTTACTCATTTTATTCTTTTACTTTAGTTTCTTTTCTTTCCGTTGAGTCTCGTGTTCAAAAGTTAAGTTTGCCGCAAAATGTCCAGCTCCGACTGCACCCGCTTCAAACTTCAACCAGCAACTGACTCCGCGACCATCCTCAGCCAACGCCCAACCATTGGCTTCCCAAGACATCACTTCAAAGACTACTGAACTTCCAGCCAATCACCAACTCGGGAAAACCCCTTTCCTGCAACAACGACGAAGACAGAAGGGAATCCCTGTAACACAAAGGCAACGCAAGTAAAACAACTCCAGATTCTAACTGAACTGGTGCATTTAATATAAATTTTAGCCTCATTGAGAAACTCAGTGCGAGGGTTAATTAAGTGATTGATGGTTTGTTCAGGTCTATGCAATAGCACATATTGCTATAAACTTGGGATTTCACTTTCTCATTCTCTAAACTCATCCTTTCTCTCTTTCTGCAACGTGTGAATGTGTGAATGCGTGTGTTCATGTTAGATTAGTTTGCCTTAGGTTTATATAAATAAAGTCTTATTTATATTCAAAAGAGAAGTATCTTGTGTTTTGTGCTTACAAGTTAATGTCTTAATCTGCCGATCTTGTTACTGTGCTTATTAATAGTGTTTTCACTATATTTTGGATTTTAATATCCAGTGCAGAGTTGATGTTATACGGCTCGTTCAGTGAATCGCTGCCGACTCTGAACAGAATTTCTGTTCAAATTACCTATAAAATCATAAATGATTCCCTTTGAGCTAAATTAAAATTATATTTATGTATCAAACCCTACACAGGAAATATTTGTTTATTTTTTATATAAATGAACTGTATTTCTGTAGTCAATTATTAAATTATTACATATGTTACATAGGCTGATTTATTTATAGTTGGTCAGATTTATATTGATTTTTAAATATTTGGGATTTTAAGAACAAGTGGTAAATTTGCTGAATGTTTCATTTCATCCAAGTGAAATTAGCAAGCAGTTAGACTGAATTTACATTCGTTTTAAACACGGAGCCAGGTGCGAGCTGACACAGGTTGCGCGCGTGCGTCAAGCCTCATCCATATTGCCAGATGCGCTTGTAAAGATTGTGGTGTGGAGCCAAGCGCGAGTGTAAACAAGCATTACGAAACAGGCTGCGTGAGTGCAGCAAGTGTGAACAGCTTGTCCTTGACGCGGGATTCACGCCGCGTGGGGCAGAGAGGAGCAAGTATGAGAAGCATTAGGCTGTGTGTGCGGTCTTCTGAATTGGGAATAGCGAACATGCATTATAAACTTATTTCAAATTAATCTGTTGGGGAGATAAAATGTGCAAGACAACGTTCATGTACTAATAAAATCATCTAAGAATGTATCTTTTATTCTCCAGTACTGAAAGCAGAACCGATTAAGGAGCTCTTGATATGCGTTGTGATGCAGCTCTTGCAAATTACCTTTTTTGTTCGTTGTCTGTCATTTCGAAGCTGAAGTTACATACGTTTTACTTTAGTTTTAATTTGCCTAACTATCGATCTGACCCTGTAGATGCCATAATCCCTCTCTCTCTCGCTTTTTCTTTTCTTTTTTTTTATGGTAGGTGTTTGCGCAGTTGGATAGAGCAGTGCTGATTGGGGAGAACAGACAGAGGTGTGCTCACTCTATTAGTTAGTAAGGCTGCCACTCAAGGCTGTCATGCATATGCTCTGGAACAGAGTAATATCGCGTCCACATCGCAGGCTTTGCAATTAGAAATTCGCAACGTCTCAAATCGTGAATTCGATGCGATTTCGATGAATCGCACAGCCCTATTAACGCTCTCGGTTACTAACGTAACCTCGGTTCCCCGAAATGAGGGAACGAGACATTGCTATAGGAAATACCTTTTCCTCGAATACTACTGAAGCCTTATTGAATCACACCAGTAAAACTGGCCAATGACGTTCAAGCACGCAAAATATGAGCGGGATCCCACTCTATATAAGGCAGTGCTTGTACGTCATCCATTCAGAATCTTTGACTGAAGCAACTTGGCATTCCAAGATCCTGAGCTCAGTGACACGGCAATAACAGCAATGTCTCGTTGCCTCATTTCGGGAAACCGAGGTTACGTTAGTAACCGAGAGCTTTCCCCTTCAATTCGGTCACTCTACATTGCTATGGGAACGTATAAAATCCCGCCGTGTCACAGTGATGGAGCCTGGTTCGACAAAGTATGTCACATCCAGAGCCGTAATGTGAGCGGCAATGATATTGGCGCTCTTCGTAAACACAGCTCAGGTCTACAGGACCTAGTCGAAACCATGTAAAAGTCAGGGGGGGGGCGCGGCAGCAAGATGATGCCGCGTCACACCAGGGGCGGAGTTAACTCCGGTGAAACAGAGAAAGTGAAATGGCGGCGGCTTCGGCGCTTTCACATATAGATTAATTGAATTGTTTAATTTTAATGAAATCATGTTATGATGCACTGCCGTATCGGTATGATGGTGACCAAGTCCTAAAAGACGTGGTGAACTATACCATAACACTGTAATAACTGACGGGGACAGCACTGAATTGGTAGTGCATTAATACAGGGTGTATACGACCTAGTCGAAACCACTCTGATACACATCTCAGATCATAGCTGAGGTTGAGTAGGCGCGTGCACTGACAGCACATGCGAGGCAAGCGACGACACATCTAGGTTATATAACCTCGCGAAAGTGCTGGGTGATGACCAGCCTGCCGCCATACAAATGTCCTGAATAGACATGCCATTTACCCAGGCCCAGGAGGACGCGAGTCCGCGGGTTGAGTGGGCCCGAAGCCCTATAGGACATTCCACGCTCTTAGAGCTGTAAGCCAAAGCAATTACGCGCTGAGGAGGAGCGGGAACGCGCAGGAGGGTTCGCGCCGGTGCGCTTTGGTAAGAAGTGGCTAATGGCCTTCGACTGCTTCTGCGCTTCAACGAAGCGCTCCGTGAACGTCTCTACCGCCGCTCCAAAGAGACCTGAGAGATTCACGGGAGCGTCCAGAAGAGCTGTCTTCTCTGAGTCTTTCAACTCGGTCAGAGTCAGCCACAGGTGACGATCCAGCACCACAAAATTACCCATATTGCGGCTGATCGCTCGAGCTGTCACCTTCGTCGCTCTGAGGGCCAGATCTGTGGTGCGTCGGAGCTCTTTGAAGACTTCAGGGTCCGGGCCACCTTCATCCAGGGACTGAAGGAGCTTGGCCTGATACACCTGAAGTATCATCATCACATGCAGTGTTGAAGCTGCCTGGCCCGCCGCTGAAAAAGCCTTGCCAGCGAAGTTGCGGTGGCTCGGCAAGGTTTAGATGGGAGAGACGCGTTGTTTCGCACCCTCCAGTTTGCCACGGCTGCAGGACAGAGGTGGGCAGCGACGGCTTCCTCCACAGGGGGGAGTTTAACATAGCCCTCTCGGTCAGCGCCGTTCACAGACGACAGAAGGGAGGATCCCGGATTGTGCACTCGACTGGTGAGCGGCGCGTTCCACGACTTCGCTATCTCGTCGTGCACCTCTGGGAATAAGGGGCCGGGCCTCAACGGGGTGTCCTTTCGGCCGAGATCCGACTGGAGGAACCACTCGTCCAGACGGCTTCTGGCCGGTTTGGTAGGAGGCGCCCACTCCAGACTGAGCTCATCAACTGCCTTGGTCAGGACGCGGAGGAGCTCAACATCACTGTGATGGAGGTCCCCAGCGTCACTGATGGGCGCAGTGTAATTCAGTGGGCTGTTGGACCACTCCTCTCTCGCAGACGCTGCCACCGAGATGGCATCATCCTCATCCTCCTCCGTGGCTCCGAAAGACACCACATCTTGCACGCTGGGGGAGGGGTGGAGATTAGCGGCCATGAAGCGCACTGGAAGGGGACCTGCAGCAGGGGGGTGAGGAGCGCGTGGGCACTGAGCCGGCGCGGTCTCGTCACCCGACCCGGACAGATCCGCATCAGTAACTCGCGGCACTTTACTCCTTGGCTCAAAAGAGGCAGCAGAAGAAGAGCGCGGCCGAGCTAGTTGGGCGAGTTGGCCACACGGTGCCTGAGAGTCCGGAGACTCATATCTCCGCAGTGGGGGCAGTCCGACCCCCCAAGCGCCGCCACTGCGTGGGCGCGACCCAGGCAGAAGACGCACGATTCGTGGCCATCAGAGGGTTCAATTGGCTCTACGCAGGAGAGGCAATCGCGAGAGGTCATCTTTTGTCCGTCCGAAGCTCACCAGAACACAGCAGGGGAAGAGAAGGCGTGTCCGCTGCAGCGTGTAGATCACGGTGAGTAGAAGATTTCTTGATAGGCTTCTTGCTGAAGGAAAAAATTCTGGATGACGTACAAGCACTGCCTTATATAGAGTGGGATCCCGCTCATATTTCGCGCGCTTGAACATCATTGGCCAGTTTTACTGGTGTGATTCAATAAGGCTTCAGTAGTATTCAAGGAAAAGGCATTTACCATAGCAATGTAGAGTGACCAAATTGAAGGGGACCTGATCATGTCTTTTTATTTAATTGTATATTATCATTAGTATTAAATGTATATTAATATTATTAAACTGTAATATAATATTTTAATATTAACTGGTTAGGGCTATATTTTTTACATTTATTATTATATATGCTTATTTCCCCTCTCAATTCGTGTATCACTTTACCTAATTAATGTTCTGTATAATTATGCTAGTATTGCATAATTATGATAGCAGTCCAAAAACTGTAAACGCCTGACAATTATGCCAATAAACTTTTGACTTTATGATTATATTTACACCGGTACGTGACGATAAATTAGTGTGCTGTGTTTTCATTTACAATGAAACTACGCAAATGATTCATTCATCAACAAAACGCTGTAGTATTTATAATTATAGTCTATTAATTAGCTGAAACATATGTTAAATTCAATCTTTAAACTGCACTTCCAGTAAAAATTCCCGTAAGTCATATAGTATAATCAAAGCTTTATTGGCATGTCGAGCATTTACAGTAGGCTATTATTTACAAAACTATATAGAACGTTAAGAGATCGAAATGAAAGGGAAAAAAATAATAGACATAACAATGAATATAAAAATATAACCAATAATAATATACAAATTTTATGGAAAAAAGATGATCAGTTCATGGACTTACAAGACTGTGGGATGGATAAAAATGTTTTCTTGTAGGCCTATTTTATTTTATGTGTTTTATGTAACATTTATTCATGATAAACTTCTTGCAAATGCTGTCTACATCGTGTGCAATACAGTCGCTAGGCCTACTTCATTAAGAATAGGAAAAAATCTAAGCTAGTCAAATTGCTATCTTGAAGATTTAGTAACTGAATAAAATATAAGATAACCTGGGTAATTGAATGTTATTCAAAAATACACATTTCTGTGTGCAAATTACCTGATTGATGACTGTTCTTTGAAGAGCAGTTTCCCAGAAGAATGGCAGCATTGGCTGACCTAAAACATAATATACCGTATTGTCCCGAATATAAGACGACCCTGATTATAAGACGACCCCCCCTTTTTACAGATGTACCTTTTGGAAAAAGGCTTTTTGAAAACCAAATCTTGTTTTTTTTTTTTTGTTTGTTTGTTTTTCTCTCTGTAAAACACATTTTTTTCTTAAATTATTTTCAAATTGCATATTTTTCCTATTTTAATTTTTGTTTTGAAATTATGGTAAATACTGGTAAAAATGTACCAACAATGACATTGAAAAATATACACTTTTTGATATACCATTGAAATAACAGGTAGCCCATCAGAATTATATAACATTTAGGCTATCCATCTCATAGTAGCCGACCAAAATTTTATTATCAGTAGAAGTGAAATCTTATTGTAGTCTTCAAATCTGGGTACTGTCTTATGTTTTAAAATCACTTAGAGAGGAAGTTTGGTCCCATCAGGCTAACATGACAGTCACGACTTTACAACACATATTACATTACATATTTCATGGCACACTCGTTATATGCGTTTTTGACGCCACCTATTGTTGTGGGTGTATTACTGACATGTCAAAGTCTAGACCCCGAATATAAGACGACCGCGTTTTTTCAGATGTATTTCCAAGAAAAAAACATTGTCTTATATTCGGGACAATACGGTATATTATACATTATATCACATCATCATAAATCAAAATGCATTCTAGATTTCTACACTTAAACTAGAACATTGGCATGAACAAAAGTGAAATTTATGCTGCACTTTGAAAATTATGATATACAGTATTAACAAATTATGTTGCAAAGACGCACCATTTCTCTTCAGAGGCTGTCTCAGGTGAATCCAAAGTCAGCTGCAGTGTTTGGAGCCTCTGAAAAAAGTTCAGGAGAATGTGTGCAGATTTGTCAATGGGGAATATGTTGACAAATAAAGCACGCTAGCTAATCTTTGGGCTGTAAGATTCCGAAATTTTTGGAACCGAGTCCGATTCCGATTCCGATTCCTGGTTCCTCTGTTGTTTTCGATTCTTGTTTTTTTTAGATCGAAGGAACCTAATCTCACCATGACTGCAGGATATAAAGGTCGTAGAAAGTATCCTTCTCATAATATGAAGCTTTATTTGTAAAAAAATTACAATACATTTCTATAGCTATGATTGATTCTTAAATTGTAATTTTGTCTGCTTTTGCCCGTGAATAGTCATAGCTCAAGGTTCAGCAAGGACATGCATTTATCGCATGAATTGAACAAGACATTGAGTGTCTAAAATAAATGTGCACAGTTCAGCTGAATGATGAAGTTTGCTTTGACTGTATGCTTTGGATAAAATGAACAAACTGTAGGCTACATACATCCCCGCCACGTCTGCAGGTTCTCACTGACAACATAGTAACAGCGCTCGCATCACTCACAGTTGGGTTACTAGCAGAGAACACAGAGCAGAACTTGATTTCGGCTATTAATAATCATTCTACTCATTCCCGCAGGTTCCGACGGAATGTATCACATTTGCACCTGCTTTTGAGTCTTGATAACTCACTTGCGCGCTCTCATTTTCTGTGCACAGATTGCGATAAGGAGAGTGACAGCTTATAATAATTATTAAGGGAGTTTGCAAATGTGATATTGATTTAATACAGCAGATAAATAAACAAGTACTGCATGATTTTACTCTATATCATCAACAAAAATAGTTGTAATTAGTAACAGCTGAGCCGCTGCGCATCTCTAAAAGCAAACACAGCGGTGTTTCATTCATGAATGAAAGTGCGTTTTTGAACGAATCTAGTGAGTCAGTGATTCATGATTACCCGTTCATAAAGACAGTCACTTGCTTCGTTTCTGAATGAATCATCCATTCGAACGAATCCCCCTGGTGTTTCGGGGGCCCTACGCAGCTTGCGAGTTCTGCGTAAGGCAAGGCAAGGCAAGGCAAGTTTATTTATATAGCACATTTCATACACAATGGTAATTCAAAGTGCTTTACATAAAAGGAAGTGAAATAGTCATTAAAAATAATAAGAGATTAAAAATAATAAAAATCACAACATTAAAAACAAAGTGATTTAAAAATTGATTTTAAAAGAATTTAAAACATTTAAGAATAGAAAGTGATTATACATAGTGCAATCAGTTCGGACGTAGCACAGTGCTCATTCAACAAATGCACAGCTAAACAGATGAGTTTTGAGTCTGGATTTAAATGTGGCTAATGTTTTAGCACATCTGATCTCTTCTGGAAGCTGGTTCCAACTGCGGGCGGCATAATAGCTAAAAGCAGACTCCCCTTGTTTTGTGTGAACCCTTGCTATTTCTAACTGACTCGATCCTAATGATCTGAGTGGTCTGTTAGGTTTATATTCAGTGAGCATATCTGCAATGTATTTAGGTCCTAGGCCATTGAGAGATTTATAAACGAGTAAAAGTACTTTAAAATCAATCCTAAATGTAACTGTAAGCCAGTGTAAGGACTTGAAGACTGGTGTGATATGCTCAAATTTTCTGGTTCTAGTCAGAATCCTGACAGCAGCGTTCTGGATGAGCTGCAGCGTTCAATCATTTCCCGACGGCACCTCAAACCGGCTTCCCCTAACGGACCAACCTCCAGGGTCGCGGTCGAATCTGGAACCTACCCAGGGACGAGGCGCCTTCCTCGGCCTGTCTCGGCGCCTCGGACACCCTGGATGTTTGGCCCAAGCCCCTGTTTTCGACTTGTCTAATGGTCTTCTTTGGAAGGCCGGTGAGGAGACATTACAGATTTATGTACAGATTTGTGCATTATATACTCTATATACAGCTGTATAGATAAACATATGTATGTGTATTTACATAATACTTGAGAGGGAGGCAATAATTAAAGATGGAGAATGAATTACAGAATGAGTTACAGAACACAGGTAATGATCCACGTGTTAGCTATTTAAGCTGGAGATGGCATGGGGGAAAAAAACTGTTTTTATGCCTAGATGTTCTAGTGCACAGAGATCTGTAGCGTCTGCCTGAAGGGAGAAGTGCAAACAAGTTGTGTCCGGGGTGAGAGGGGTCTTTGATGATGTTACCTGCCCGTTTCTTCACTCTGGAGTTGTACAAGTCCTGAAGGCTGGGCAGGTGCACACCAATTATCTTTTCTGCTGTCCTAACAGTCCGTTGAAGTCTTCTTAAATCTGATTTGCTGGCTGACCCAAACCAGACAGTTATGGAGGAGCACAGAACCGACTCAATAACAGCTGAATAAAACTGTTTCAGCAGCTCCTGTGGCAGGTTGAACTTTTTCAGCTGACGAAGGAAGTACAACCTCTGCTGGGCCTTTTTCACGATGGAGTCAATGTGATTGACCTCGGCTCCTAGCGCCCTCGTCTCCACCGTTGCCCATCATCCCACTGGCTCCACCGGGCTCCCTCGTCCCTCCGGCTCAGTGAATGAAGAGGTATCATATCGATCACAAGTGCAGTATGGAGTACCTCGAGGCTCAGTACTAGGGCCGTTACTTTTCATGCTTTACATGTTACCCTTGGGAGATATTATCAGGAGACATGGTGTTAGCTTTCACTGTTATGCTGATGATACTCAGCTCTATATTTCTTCACGGCCCGGTGAAACACACCAAATTGAGAAACTAACGGAATGCATAGTCGATATAAAAAACTGGATGACGAGTAATTTTTTACTGCTAAATTCTGAAAAAACAGAGGTGTTAATTATCGGACCTAAAAACCCCACATGTAACCTTGAACATTATCTAACACTTGATGGCTGCTCTGTCAATTCTTCTTCATCAGTCAGGAACCTAGGTGTGCTGTTTGATAGCAATCTTTCATTTGAAAGCCATGTTTCTAGCATCTGTAAAACTGCATTTTTTCATCTCAAAAACATATCTAAATTGCGACCTATGCTCTCAACGTCAAATACAGAAATGTTAGTTCATGCTTTTATGACCTCAAGGTTAGCAGGGGTGCAAACTTGTCACCTTTCGGCGAAATTCGCCGTTTTCACATTGAAATAGGTCATTCACGTGAATCGTGTAGATCTGTAAAAAAAATAAAATGGGGGTCGTATCTGCGAGTCATCTGTGTCACGTCACCTGTAGCGTTTTTTCCCGTTGGCAAAGGAATGGACCCGCCCTACTCTGCCTCTGATTGGCTTACCTTAATGTCCTTTCCCTCATCCAACCAATCTCACTCCTGAAGCCTAACTTTTAGACGCTGCAGGCAACTGTCCATATTTTCAGAGGCTACGTAAAACATGAAGGAACAAGCTAACGGCAAGCAACTTATTTTTGAAGTAATTGGGCTATGCTGGTGGTTAGATTAGCCTGTTTCTAGCTAGCCAAATTAAGTTCGCTTGTGTTCCAGTATAAATGGTGATTACCGCGTGAGACTGTGTTTTTTTTTTTTTTTTTTTGCGTGAGGCTGCTGTTGCAATAGCTATGAATATTGTAAGTTACTTTATCGCTACTTTAGTTCGCTACCCTTTGCAAACTGCTCCTCAGTCTCGACCTTAACATTTTTCTCACATATCAGTAAGATATTACTCTGACATGAAGTCAATTTGAGAACTGTTCAACCTAGAAGTAAAGCATGCTGTTTAATGTACAGTAATATTAGTATCACTCAGCTCAAGTGGAGGCAGCGCTAAGTGTCCGCCTGTAACAGCCTGTTTCAAGACGGAGAAACACCTCGCGTTTAGCCCGTCAGCTGCTTCAAAAATTCGAGTGCTGAAATGAAGATTTACAGTAGAGGTCTGCACGGGCTTTAAATTGAAGCCCGAACCAGGCCCGTGCCCGACATCGTCTGACCCGACCCAAGCGGCACAGTTAAAATTTAGAGCCCGAACCCGATTATTTTTTATTTTTTTTCACAACTAATAGCCAATTTAACAAAACAAACAAACAAAAAAGGATGCTGTAAGCACATGTCAAGCAACAGATTCATCAAGGCTCGGCCACTTAACAAGGCAAAAGAAAAAAAACACTTAGGCCTACCAGTTATGAAAGTTTGTGAACATCAGGTGCAGCGGTCACATAAATTCTGCCGAATTTTTGAATGGTTGAAAATCTTGTTAATTACTTATAAAGCTCTGAATGGTTTATCTCCTCAGTACTTGAGCGAGCTCTTATCACATTATAGTCCTCCACGTCCACTGCGTTCTCAAAACTCTGGCCGTTTGATAATATCCTATTCCTATTTAGCACCCAAACTCTGGAACAATCTACCTAACACTGTTCAGGAGGCAGACACACTCTGTCAGTTTAAATCTAGATTAAAGACACATCTCTTTAACCTGGCTTACACATAACACACTAATACGCTTCTATTATTCAAATCCGTTAAATGATTTTTAGGCAAACATATCCCCAGTGACGACCTCGATTAAAATACAATAAAACTAAAAATATAACAAAATAACTACAAATATAATAAAATACCTAACTACATAATACTATTATTGTTAGAAATTGCAACAAAATAAAAAATAGAAATATAAACTTTTGAACTGCGGGTTTCGTCTGGCCAGAGGAGAACTGGCCCCCCGACTGAGCCTGGTTTCTCCCAAGGTTTTTTTCTCCATTCTGTCACAGAGGGAGTTTTGGTTCCTTGCCGCTGTCGCCTCTGGCTTGCTCAATTGGGGACACTTAATTTCTAGCGATTATCGTCGATTTGATTGCACAGATACTATTTAATCTAAACTGAGCTAGACAATGACATCTCTGAATTCAATAATGAAATGCCTTTAACTGAAAATTGAGTGTTTAATCTTATCATTATACATTACTGACACTCTATCCTCCAATTTGATACTGTTAAGTGCTTTGACACAATCTGTATTGCTAAAAGCGCTATATAAATAAAGGTGACTTGACTTGACTTGACTTGAGGACTTCTGCCTCGCGGAACTGCAAAAGAACTGATGATGGCACGGTTTGATCTTCGGCTGACCAATCAGCAGAAAGGGGCATTTAATTCCCGCTCACGTGTAGAAATTGAATATTCAAGCTGTTTATACATTTTTCTACCCCTGAACGGAAAACGAATTCTGAATTCTTGTTTTTCGTTTCTTAGGGAAAAAATGAAAAAAACGAAAAAAGGAGCTGTTTTCTCATGTTTCTACATTCAATATTAAAACTAGGGGTGTCCCCGACTAAGGATTTCCATAGTCGAATCGGAATTTTCGAATCTTGCTGATAGTCGAATCATATGTTTGGGGGGCGGGGCAAAATACATTACCAAGAGTCAAGTCAGACATTCGACAGTCATAAATACTGACGTTAACACACAGGGAAAATGTGTAATGGACGCCTCGCAGATACAAACGGAGTGAATAATGTTTTATGCTTTGATTAAAAGATAGTTTAACATTAAACGTCAGCGAAACCCTAAGAATTCACAAAATTTTTTACAATAGTGCTCTCATTATAACGTTATGTATATGACAGTTATTAATGTTCTGCATTTCTGTTTTGAGTTGCACGCGCTGAATGACAAGTAGAATGAAGCATTTGATAGCAGGTTTTTAATCAATGGGATTTAACTCATTTATCTCATATAGAATACGCTTCATTATTTATACAACATAACGTTAATATAACAACTTATAGGCTATTTGCACAAAACGCCCCGATGCATGAACATTTCTGCGTCTAAGCGGCTCTGAATGAACTCCTTTTGTGGACGCGTTCTTCACGCAACAACGTGCAGAAACACGGGAACTAAACTAAAAATTCACAGCGTTTTATTATAATAATTATAATGTTATGTGTAGTGTATATGACAGTCCCAGTCACAGTCATTAATATTCTGCATAGTTGTTTGTCCTGCTCGCGCTGAAGAGATAATCACCGTACAATGAAGCGCTTTATTGCAGCGTAACTCAACCAAATGCATCTTATATGAGATAAATAATATACACAATATATATAAACCGGCTGAAATGTTTTGAAATCACTTGTATCCTGCCTGATCGAAAAAATCCAGTCTTTCACTCTGCCTGTGTCAGTTTGAGTCTTGTTAAAGTTTTAAATCCTTGCTGCCAAGATGCTCCTCTGTCAGTCACGGATTATGGAAAGTGAAACTTAAATCTATAGGGGTGGTTGGATTTATTCACGCACGTTAAAATATTTATCAAAAGCTGTTTTTCTTTTCAGATTCTTATTTACAGCATTATCATAATAGGCTGTATATTAACTTATTGGGAGAAAACCGGTAGTTCCATGTGAAATCAGACATTGAGCACCCCCATATAGCCAAAATGGCATGATGATAACACCCCGCGAATATTCGACTGAGAGATTGGGAGTCGAATCAGGCTCCTCGAATCGAAGCATCGAATCGTCGACTATCCGGGGTCACCCCTAATTAAAACAAAAAACAAGTGAATGCTCGATTGACTTGGTCGGCATTGCTGGGAACACCCACAAAAGCTTCATATCCGTTTACGCCATGGGCGAAAACAAACCGTTCGAATTAATGTACGGAGACCTTGTTAGACGCTTGATCTTTACTTTTTGTTATGATTTCAATTGATTTTTGCTTGGTGCAATGCTGAAAAGTTGCTGTGTGGCGTTCTGTACCTCTAATAAGTCAAAAATAAAAACCCGATCTGAAGAGTTATATACTGCCGAATAAACTGACGGATGTAGCACATCTGAGCGGGTAGCACACAACATCCGACAGCAGTTATTATGGATATACAACGTATGAAACATATCAAGCTTAATATTCATATTTATATGCACTCCAGATAGACTAGACTACTTACCCTCCAATGAACTGTCATTAGTCCAGTTCTGATGGGGCTTACAGCAAACATCAAATAAATGTCACTTCCTGATATTTTGTGATGTAAATGTCATATTAAAACATTTATTTCATATAATTATATAGAATTCCTTACAAAAATTAACAATAGTATTATTATAGTAAATGTAGGCTATAGTAGGCTAACCTTGTTTTTTGGGCGTTTTTATTACCACTTGTAGCCTATAACCACAGTTTTACTACAAATACCATGGTTAAACTATGGTTAGTGTAGAAAAACATGTTTAATTTGTTTTTACCATGGTTTACCTATAATAACCATGTTGTTTCGGTTGTAACCACGGTTAATTTTCTTAAGGGATATTTTCATGTTATTTTATATCTTTTTGTTTCACGGTGTGTATTTGTGAAAATGATTAGGCTATACGTTTAGCACACACCACATAATGCTGTGCATTTCAAGGCGCTTCAGTAGACCTTTAATGTTACCTATGTTTTGTCAATGTTAAAATTATTTTTAATATTTAAATAAAAAAGTATGACAGGCTTTTACTCTAGTCTTTATCACTTTATTAAGATTAAGAAAAACAAGCCGTCACGTATAGGCTTGTAGTAAGCTGTCTCTTGCCTGGAGACTCATTCAGGTAACAAAAAGTGTTGGGAAATGACACCTCTGGCCATTTCGTTGGGTCGTTTGTCCAGTCACAGATACCGACACAATACGGCTCAGTTTTTCGACGTATCGTGCTCTGTCGAGCACCAGAAATGATTTTATATACACCATTCTGGGTCAACACCATGCTTTTCCAATGAGGGGGAAACGTTCATTTTCCCCCACGCCGACTCCGCCCACACAGCTATGACACGACACCGCCCAAGTCAATGTTGTTGAACTACTGTGGTTCAAACGACGGAGATGCGACCATGTTTGGGAAACAGTCGTCACTAGCTAGTTCATTTTCACAACAATGCATCATACTATGGTGGTTAATCAGCGAGTTACGTCGTTGTTTGGGAAACGCTCTCCAGGCATGAAACAGGAGGTTTCATGACCCTTTAATGACTGGCCTATTATAATATGCAGTGCTTCATTTTGCAAGAAATGTGAGGCATTTTGCATTTTGTGTGTGCAATTCTTGGATTTGTGTCTAAAGTTTTGAAGAAAAAAAGAGAAAGTTTTGAAAATTTTACAATGATTTTCAAAATTTTACAATGATGTTCATCAAAAGGAATTTCACTCCAAATCCTCTTGTCTGTTATTAAAAGGTATAGGCTATTTTGTGCTGTTAGTAAAATTGTTACTGTGCAGTGTCATTATAATCTTCCACTTATTGATTTATGTAAGGAATTACACCATAGTCAGTAAGTTTTAAAATTAACAATGAACAAAAATTATTCATGAAATTATTCATGAAATTGTAATACTGACAGGTTATAACACACTGTTGAACACATACCGGTTGTTTTCATCACAGATCTTCTCAGTTCCTCTATTTCAGCCTTGTGTTCGTTTCTCTCCAGTTCTAATTGAGCCTGAAGGTACATGAAGGTTGTGTAGCAACTTCCATTGTTTTGTTTCACTATATTCTTCACATGCTGCAGTAGATCTGGAACCTGTGAGCTGTTTTCCAAAACAAAACATCGATCTCCAAATGTCTGAATAGATGTTTCAGTGTCAGTATCTGAGGCATGAAATGGATTAATTTTACTAATCAGTTTACTAATCATATTCTTATCTTGGATTATGAGGATCATGATGTGTTTATTGATTCTCGAGCTGAATATCCTCTGGATCTTCTCCATTTCTACTTTGTCTTCATAAGTAACTGGAGCATCAGGAATAATGAGGAGGAAAATATGAACTCCAGGATCACAGAGAGACACACAACGGAGAGTCTGGCACATCAGTTCCTCCTCTGAGAGCTGAGTAAGAGCTGGAAGCTCCACCAGACTGATCTGATGTCCATGAAGCTCGTCTTTCTTCTTTCTTATAAGTTTGGATATAGACATCTTCAGTGTTTCATCACTTCCACACAGCACCAAGTTCATCTTCTGTTTTCTATTAACATTCATGCTTCCTTAAACAATAAAAAACATAATCTGTTACTACATATTTAGATATGATTTCTGAAATTATTTGTTCAATAAAATGGAAACCTCTGTAATCAGTTTGTAAAAGAGATTTTAAGAGTAAAATTTGATTACCCTCTGACTCAATATTTTGCTCTAACTCTTTGATTTTATTCTCCATTTCACTCAGTCTTTTTTTAAGTTGTTCCTCTAGTTCATGTCTGATTCTGTTCTCTTGAGCTTTCACATACATTTGAAGTGAATATGGTCCAGTCTTCATGTTCTGTATATATTCCAGTAGATCTGGGATCTGTCTTGAGTTTTCATGCTCATTTAACCCCATCACTCTGTACTGATCACCATACAGGCTGATTAAGCTATGAGTTTCAAAGCTGGATTTTATGGACTCTTTCACATGTTCTTCAACAGAGAGATTGGAGGGGAAGAGCAGTATGAAATGTTCTCTGGAATCAAATATCTTCTGGATCTTCTCTATTTCTGCTTTGCTCTCATTGTTCAGTGGAGCATCAGGCATAATGAGGAGGAAAACGTGAACTCCAGGATGACAGAGAGACACACAGCGGAGAGTCTTACGTATCACTTCCTCCTCTGTGAGGCGATTAAGAGCTGGAAGCTTTATCAGACTGATCAGATGACCATGAAGCTCCACGTCACTCCACACACGCACTGATCGAGACTCTTGTGCTAATATAGATGTGTTTTTCCTCATTAATAGTTTTGACATGGAGGTTTTCAGTGTTGTATCACATCCACAAATCACCAAGATCTTTTTTTCAGACCTGCTACATACATTTGTTTCTAAAAAGAAAAAGAAGAAGAAGAAAAAAAAAAACACCAAGGGTACATTTGAGCTTTTTGTTTCCCAAAAATTATTTAGTTAGTTGTTTCATACTGTTTTTCCAAAATACATGCATCACCCACATCAATAGCATAATACTGGCTTAAGGGTATAATAAATACAAGATTTTTGACTCAAAACTAACTCAAGTTTGGGAACAGCAAAGACTACTCTGGAAAGGCAACAATGCTCAGATGTGTGAATCCTTATGTAGGAATGATACAGATTCCAGCTTTGTTGCTGATTATAGAAACATTCTGAATCTGTGGAAATTATTGTCACTCATTTAACATTTGAACTACACAAGCATCATTTACTATTTTTTGCAAAGTCATTCTTAAGTTCTTTGGACACATGAAGCAATCATTCGGTGTTCTTCTTTACATTATAATTACATCTAAATAATATACATATGCATGTCAGAAAGTGTGCAAGTTTTACTTGAAAATATTTTACAGAAAGATTATGTGCACGTGAATGAGCTTTATTCTATTTCCCACGGTCTATTCCTTGGATCTTTTAATACCCATTTTATTATTTTGTACCTGCATACTGTAATTTCCCAGATGACTAAAAATCTAAATAATTATTCTTTTCTTGGGGTAAAAATAATGGAATATTTCTAAAACAAGATCAGTTTACCTGAGAAGAAGTTACTTGTCATTTCTAGGCTGGACTACTGCAATGCTCTTCTGACTGGACTTCCATCAAACACAGTCAAACCTCTACAAATGATTCAGAATGCGGCTGCACGACTGGTCTTCAAGGAACCCAAAAAAGCCCATGTCACACCTCTCTTTATCTCATTGCATTGGCTACCAATCGCAGCTCGCATCAAGTTCAAGACACTGATGCTTGCTTATAGAACAACCACAGGCTCAGCACCCGCCTACATGCACTCACTATTAAGAATCTACATCCCCTCCAGAAGTCTGAGATCTGCTAGTGAGCGACACCTCGTGGTACACAAAGAGGCTCAAAATCACTCTCCAGAACATTCTCGTTCACCATTCCTGGCTGGTGGAATGATCTTCCCACCCATATTTGGAGTGCTGGATCCCTGTCAATCTTCAAGCAACAGCTGAAAACTACATAGACATTACTTTACACATAAAAATACCTTACACATTAAAAAAAAAAAAAAAACTCTTTCTCCTTATTTATTCCTTCCCTTGCTAGCTTGTACTTATTTAAACAATGCCTGAGACTTAAGTTAAGTCAGTTAAGTCAAGTCGTGACATATTATCAAGTATGATGACCCATACTCGAAATGGTGCTCTTTATTTAACCCATCCAAGTGCACACACACACACACAGACACAGAGCAGTGGGCAGCCTTGCTCCAGCGCCCAGGGAGCAATTAGGGGTTCGGTGCCTTGTGCAAGAATCGAACCAGCAACCTTCAGGTTACAAGCCCGACTCCCTAACCATTAGGCCACAACTACCCCTTGGGGTTACAAGCACTTCGTTTGTCGGATTGCCTCTTCAAGATGAATCACTTTATGTATTCCCCAATTGTAAGTCGCTTTGGCTAAAAGCGTCTGCAAAATGACTAAATGTAAATGTATGTAAATGTTGTGTAACTTTTTGAAATAATATTTGTGTGTGTGTTTGTGTAAAACTTATTTAATTAGCAAAACTAGGTGCACCTTTAGAATCAGACGCGTTTAACTTTAAATTGAATTGGTCTATGAAAATATTCTTGATAGCATTTGCTTGCAACTGTAGAAGACTTACTGTCATGAGAACGGCTTTCTTCTCTAATCTCTTCATGTATTCCATCGTGTTTTCCAAGCTTTTTGTTTTCAGAATCTACTGCTCTCTCTTTCGGTTGGACTGAACACATAGATCTTCTATCTTCTTGATCCATTGATGAGCTCTGTTGTTTCAAATGGCAGTTGAAAATTACTCATTGTATAATATTGAATCAAACATTTAACAACCGTTTTCTGAGATCAAACATTCCAAAATGAACATGCTGACAATTAGCCTGGTTTAATGATTTATTATACTTTTCTAGCTACTACGTTTCCACCATTTTTGACTTACTGTTGGAATGATCACCAACTGGACTTTGGCCACCCTAGCATTTTTATTTATTTATTTATTTTAAATAAACAAACAAACAGTGTATCTGCATTACAACTAGTGATCGACCGATATTGATTTTTTTTTTATAACCGATACCAATTATTTGCATGTTTCCATGCCCGATAACCGATATGCAGAACCAATATTTATTTACTGTTATAAAGTAAATAAATGACTGAAAGGAGGAAAAACCAAAGTGAAGTCTGGACTTACTTCACTCAGTTATCTTAAAAAAAAAAAAAAAATTAACAGTCTTTTATGTTAAATTTAATCTTAATATTTGTTGTAAATTTAATCATATTACAACAATAAAAACATTTTATTTATAAAAAGCATCAGCGGCAACACTGATTTTAACAATAAGCAAAATAAATGTAGAATGTCTAATGTTTTCAAATGGAGAAAATAAATAAAGGACAGGAGTCATAACTTCATTTTAAACTACAGTTTTAGGTTTATAAGCTGTTTAATAGGCTAAAGAGTGAAGAATAATTCACTGGATAATGTTAATTCACTGAATAATATTCTCTGGAATATTGAAATATAACAAACAAAACATTGTGTTTTATTGCATTTCCCAACTGGTATGTTATATCAGAATTATTAATATGTTTTTGTCATTCTAGATTATGAAATGCCTGCTGACAGTGCGGTTTATCTATGCATTTACATGAAACTATAGGCTACTCAAATTGCGATCGTTCACGGAGATAATAAATAATTAATTTCCATAGCGATGTATTTATTTAGATGTTTATTAACAAAATAATGGTTATATAGTAAATGTTAATATAATTTAGCGTGTTTTAAACAAGTGAATCTTGTTAAAAGTTACATGCGGTGGATTCAGGGAATCCAGAGAAATCACAGTACGTGTAGGGCAAGGCAGGAAACCTCAGCTGAATGTGCTTGACCTTTGAGCCCTCAGATGGCATTACATAATAAACCATCATGCTGCGGTGTTAAATATAGCCACATGGGCTCAGGAGTACTTCAGAAAACTGCTGTCATTTACCACAGTCTGCTGCTGCATCAAGAAATGCAGCTTGAATATCTGTTACTCTAGGAGAAAGCTATACAGTAGGTAGTCAACCAGAATGCCTATTACCGCCGCGGTAATGCCGCAGCGGCAAATACAAATCACTCAGATGTGAAAGTCGTTCGCGAAATCACCACCAGGTGGCGCAAAGGGACGGTTGACACGCTGGGTTTTTTTTGTCCTTCACCCACCCGCTCCCACTATTCACTCTTTGTTCACCCGCTGTCCGCTTAATTAAAATAATTTCTTCCCGACCCGACTGTTCTCACTAAATTTAGATCTCGTTTCCAGAATCTCACATTTAAATTTCCGCTACTGAAAGAGAGATATAGGCTAACGAATAAAAGTGTAGCCTGCACAAAATTGTATTTGTTATTTTATTCGTCTTGTCATTCGTTTAATATTTACAACACAATAGGAAAAAGTGTCGCAGAGAGAGGAAAAAAAGTTTGTACAAAAAAAGTTGTAAAACAAAAATAGCCTTTTATTAATCTTGTCAAAATACTAAATTCGTTTGACATTTTTCCATTAACACGGTAGGAAAAGTGTCGCAGATAAAAATAAATAAATAGGACATCTGTCATTTAAAATGATAGGTTAAGCAAAATATAAACAAAACCGAGTTGATCGTCCTTCAAGGACAGCGCATCATCCACACTTTGCTCCACACTTACTCCCCGTATCTCCTCACTGGACGCGCCTTTAGAGAGAAATGCATCTTCATGCATAATGAAAGACTTTTTAATTTTCGATTTGAATTATTTCGTTGTAAAGTAGTATTTTATAGCATTCTATAAATATATTTATTATGTCAGTGAGGCAAGTATTTGCTGAGTTTCGGCTATTTTTGTGAAGTGTTCCTGCTCAAGATCAAGAGCTTGTTTGTTTTCTTTATTTTAAAAAGCAACACATTTTTTTAATATTGTGAGTGCACACAAATAAAACTATTTGCGGCTTTTAATGATGTATACTCTTACCTTTATGAGGAAAAATTACAGCGCATTTTAATTTTCCATTCTTAAGAAAAACAAAACGCAAGTGATCTCGCTAGCGCCTCCATGTCCTTCAAAGCGCGCTTCAGCTTCCACCTTTAGCACAAACGATTTTATATTTATCACACATTTATCTGACGTTTTTAAATGTATATTGTGAAATGCATGATGTTTTTTTATGTCCCATATCTTGTTTATTTGAGAAGGCTAAACTGATCAAACATATGCTCAACTCACTGTCTGGCGCTGGCCGCATGGTATTTAAAAAGATAATAAATACAACTTGAAATTAACAAACATAAAATGTTCCAATCATGTTTCTAAATTAACTTAATAAAGAAACGAAACAAAATATAATCACTTTGCCATTAAAAACCAAAACTGAACTTTTTTTAATGGCTGCAACAGCAGCTGTGTAAAGGAGAAGAGAGAGAGAAAGTTTGTCTCGGGAGTCGGGTAGCAAGCAGCATTTTATAGACCTGCTCCAACACACCGGTCTGTAATGATCAAGCACTGAACACCTTGGATTCACCTTGGTTTCACATGGGCTACAGAGTGGGCATGGGCTCAAAATAGGCATTTTATCTGGGGCCCACATGGGTGAACCCATGAACAACTTTCTCACGAGATCCCATCCCCCACGACATCAAACTACCGCGAGATGCAGCCCTGCCTCGAGCTGCACGCAGGGTGGATCCCGCGAGAATTCATTCAGCATTTCCCATCCCCCACGCGGCATGCACTGCGTCGCGCCGACGCCATTACTGCTCACTGACTTGTCACGTTTCATTTAATCTGTTCGTAAACAATGACGTGTGCAAACAGAGAGAGTTCAGTGCGCTGGCGTTCAGGTGCGGGTTAACAAATTAAACATTGATTTAATGTTATACACAGTAATTGTTATGGTTACATATACATAAACGTAATTTTTTGAGGTGCATTACACCTTTATTATTATGAAGTTAAATTAATGACTAACCATTCTCTTGCTTTGCGGACACAAAACCAAAGTTAATTCGTCCAGTTGTGGTCAGCAGGATCACTGGCACGGAAAAACTTGAAATAAGATCTTTATCAGACGTGTGTGTATTCTGCAGCTGAAAACACACTGCTTAATGTTACACATTATAATTATTTTTGTTTTAGATAGAACATGTCTATATTTTATTAAAATAAAAATAAAAAATAGCCTCCAGCAGTGTGACTGAATTTTCATTTGTGTAATTCCAGTTGAAGGTTGGGGTTTGGGAGAGTTGAGCTCCGAAATAGGGGCTGCAAAGTAGATCTGCATTAACTGCATTAACGCAGTAACTGCGGGACCGACCAGATTTCTTGCGCCGCGGGAATAACGCGGTAGCGGTCGGTAACATGTATTTTGTTTGCGGGGTCTGTGCGCAGTGATGCTCAGAGCAGGCTACCGATGGTGATGTACGGCCCTCAGACAGAACAGGAAGGTTGTCGATCAGTGACAGCAGAATAAGGATGGAGCAAAGCGTGGATGATGCACTGTCCTTGAAGGACGGACTCGGTTTTGTTTATATTTTGCTTAACCTATCATTTTAAATGACAGATGTCCTATTTATTTATTTTTCTCTGCAACACTTTTCCTACTGTATTAACAGAAAAATGTCAAACAAATTTATAGTATTTTGACAAGACGAATAAAAATAGCTAACAGGCTTTTTTGTACAACTTACTTTTTTCTCTCTCTGCAACACTTTTTCCTATTGTGTTGTAAATGTTTTGTTAAAAACGAATTGTATCCTGACGAATAAAAATAAATACAATTTGGTACCCTTTATTAGTTTTTATATTACAAATACTATTTCGTTATATAATGTATTTGTTGAATAATGAAAGAACTTGTGAGTTTAAAATTACAGACGTTTTATTAATTTGTCCGGTATAGGCTATTTTGTTTAATTGTTTTGGCTAAATCCTGGCCAGGTTTTATTTATTCGTTTCTTGTTTAATAATGGGAATTAAATAATACAATGTGCTCACATTTTCACTAAAATTAAGGAAGGAATTTTTAAAAATAAAAAAAATTCTACGATTTCCTAATTCGGGCATGTCATGTGCAGGAGTTGTCTAATGTAGCTAGTTCCTGTTAAATAAGGACAGATAACAAAGTAGGTCCGTGACATGTAGAAACTGTAACGTTTATTGTACGAATTAAATGTAGATTTTAAACATTTGTATTTGTGAGAAGTAATGTGACACTGACATTTACTATGCTGCTTGAGTTCGTTCTGAATAACAAACGCACTAAAGTACTAAATTTCCTTCTGTGAATATGAATTATTTTAACTAGTTTATCTTAGATTATAGACCAACTGCAACCAATTTCGGCAGAGTGCTATGCAAAACGCGAGGGAATGTGCTCCAACGCGTTCAAATTCTTACTTTTCAGAGTCTGTGGTTAAAGCGCCACTTAGCGGTAAAAGGCAGCAAATACACTTTTTAAATGTTACCGCCGCGGGAACATCCTCCAGCCACAATTAATCACGACAATGTATATACAATGTAATTACAAATTATTATAAATCGTCAGTTTGTTGTTTTATACACACGCACACAGACATTATTTCATACACAACACAGTCGTGAGATGCAAGAAATAACAACAAAAGACAATACTTTATTGAACCTTTTCTGATAAGAAGTGTGCGCTGCAAACGCGAGCATTTTTGACGATCGTTTCTGTCCAGTTTAAACACAGCTGTCGTCGTTTTTTTGTCTGGCAGTGGCAGCAGGTATGCGATCAAATTTCTAATTTGAGGCTGTATTACATCGATTCTGGCACCCAACATCACAACAAGATGATATTTTAAGCTCCTTATGTAGCCGAATCTGCACTGGTTTGAATGGGCCACCTCCAGTACTCCCTTTGTTTTGCTTCCAGCTTAGCACGGTGACGTAATTGTGACGTCGGCCCTAACTAGTTACCTGTGGTTGGCCTAGCCGTGCGTCACTCAGAAAACAACAGGCCAATCAGAAGAGAGGCTCATGAATATTAATTAGACAGTCCAAAATCAACCTGTTTTTAGCAGAGCTCCTGAAAGAGGAGCTGTATAAATTATTTGAGATGGTTTTTGGTACTTATACCGCAAATATATATTCTTAAGGACATCAAAACCTAAAATAAAACTCCAGAAAGGTGTACAATATGGGACCTTTAATGACTACAGACCTGTGGCTCTTACATCTGTGGATGTCATGAAGTCATTTGAAAAACTGGTTTTGGCTAATCTGAAGGACATCGCTGGACCCTTACTGGACCCCCTGCAGTTTGCTTACAGTGCAAACAGGTCTGTGGATGATGCAGTCAACATGGGACTGCACTTCATCCTGCAGCATCTGGACAGACCAGGGACTTATGTGAGGATCCTGTTTGTGGACTTCAGCTCAGCTTTTAACACAATCATTCCAAACCTCCTCCTGCCCAAACTAACTCAGCTCTCCTCCCCACTGCTCTTCTCCCTCTACACCAACGACGGCCCATCTAAAGTTCTACTCCTGAAGTTTGCAGATGACACCACAGTCATCGGCCTCATTCAGGACGGTGATGAGTCTGCTTACAGACAGGAGGTTAAGGAGCTGGCTGCCTGGTGTAGTCTTAACAACCTGGAGCTGAACTATGGAAGCAGAATAATGACAATAGTTTTTGAAACATAAAGCATGCTGAATTCCTCAAATAAATGTATTGCAATTAACAGTGCTTGCATTTTAATGCTTTGTATTTCCAGGGCTTGTATTTTTAGGTCCTGAAATTTAACATAGTTGTTTATTTAAGCTGTGAATATTTAAATTCAAAATATTTCACACACATTTTCACAATTCAAAATTCAATAATTCATATACACCTTCCAGAATTCACTTCCAAAATATTAAATCTGTTTAAAAATACAATGTATAATATTCGACAGGCAAATTTCGGTCATTTTATTTAACTTTACAAATTGTCTGCCACAAATTCAGTGGTTAAAATTCGGCAGAAAAATCAGCGGTGCACATCCGGGAACCGCAGGAATAGCAGTAGAGCACCGATGCATGATCTACAGCTGATGTCAGCCGCTCACCAGCAGGTGGCGCAAGCGGCTGTTGATGAAGGCCATATGTGGATCAAGTCATTTATTTACAAAAACTGATTTGCAAAAATAGAGCAAGCGCTAAGTAGAAGTTTTGATTATCGGGGGTCAGTATAAACATGTGGAAACGCTGATTGTGTGTATGCTTAATTCAACATCTTCGCTGTTTCCTGTAGCCTGCATGCAAGCAGCTTTCTCAACCACAAAGGAGATTATAATGATCTTTTATCCAACGCTGAAGTACAGAACTAACATTACATCTGAGGAAGACATATATTGCTTTCGGTTGCTTAGTTCCTGTAACTTTGTATCTTGTGAAGCTGTGCTGTAATGGCTTCCCCTCATATGTCACACTCCAGGATTCCCCGACGACCCAAGTACGAGCACAAGAGGGAGTGCAATCTGGACAATTGCGACATGTATCGCTCCGCCAATTCCGTTGGTTTATAACACGGCAAATCTTATTGGTGTAGACCCAAGCATGCGCATTCCTTTGTGTACGATTTTGTAATTGATTTGGCCATATTACAGAAATATTATGTGCTAACTCTAGAATCATAGGCCTATCTTAATTATTATCTGTTTAGTTACCATGGTAAGTTTAGTCAAATGAAGTCATTGTTTACAAATAAACTCTTGATGACAGCACCTTCGGGTTCTTCATTCATATTTCCTTGAGCACTAAATTGGGATTTTATACGCAAATTATGATAATTTATTGGGCTATTTTAGAGATGGACAAACACGAACATAAGCGGCTGATTTTACGTTTTAAAGCACAACCGTTTTTTTTTGTTGTTTAAAGAGATGAGTTAAAGCCTACGTTGCTCAATGCGTCACAAAGTTGTAGGTTATAAAGTGCTAATAAAATGTTTTCATGGCAAGCTCAATTTTTCCTTGTTTATATCTTAATAAAATATTTGTGCCTATATTGATTCTCCTACAGTTTTTAAAGGTTCATATCTTACAGTAAATAAGTGTCCGTGACATCAGATATTAAAAATCCAATTATTTATGTATCCACACCCTCATTGTGTGTGCATGTTCTAATCTGTGTACGGGATGAATTTAGATTCAGTTATTAACACTCGATCATTGTACCCATATAGACCTGCATAACTATTGAATATTAAATCACTCAGAGCTGCAAATCTGTGCAATAGGTACGTGAGCACTTTTAATGAGTATAAGAGACCTTCTCTGTGATGAATATTTTTTTTATTTATTAAAGACTATAATAACTACTAAAATCAGTAGGCCTAATATAGTACAGTGATCCCTGGTTCCTTATAAAGGATTGAGCCATAAAACCAGTAATTTAATTTGTGCATATAGCCTATATATAAAAGTATAAATAAAAATGTTGCAGAGAAAATTAACATTTATTGCTTAAATACGCAGTAAAGCACATTAATAATAATATTTTATTAATAAAAACATTTAAAATAGGCCTATATGTAAAACATATATATATATATGGTAAGTTTATATATATTTGCATTCATGCATTTTAGCAGACATGCGACTTACATTGCATTCAAGTTACAGTTTTTACATTTTATCAGCTCTTGCTTTCCCTCGGAATCGAACCCATGATCTTGGTGTTGCTAGCGCCATGCTCTACTATTTGAGCTACAGGAAAGCAATATATATATATTGTTTCAGCAAGGTTTTTATTTCCATTATCCACACATAAAACCCCAGTTCACGCTGATGGACTATTTGGTATTTTTGTCTTATTTGTCACCACAGTTGTTCTTTAAAATAAAACCATTTGCGGGTTTGTCCTGTGTCTTACTGAACTACATTGAATTGTCATCATATCCTAAGTTTTTGCTTATCCACCGATCCTAAAATAAAGAATATAGGCTACATATAAACATACATTATACAAACCAGCTAAATCTCAAACAGTGGATCATTTTTATCAACATCGCCCAGCTAAAACTGCTCAATGTTTAAGTATGTCTGCTTCGTGTACAGTGAAAAGTGCAATAATATCTGACTTCATTTAACATGCAACCCACCTGTTGAGATTGAGGACCACTATTTACGCTCATCACACAGAAACATAATTAATATTTCTCATAGGTGAGGCTATTTATAGCATAGATAGGACTATATCATGGCCACAAATTAATTTGTTCCCCAGACTTAATTTGTGAGCCGCTCATATAGACCAATTTCGTGTAGACGTCACAGTTACGTCACTCGCAGCTGTGCGCACATTGTGGTGGCAGAAACACACGGTAACAAGCGGAGTTAAACGGGAAAAATCCACAGAATAAGAGATAATATGTATTGTTGTGCCTTTGGATGTCAGAATTGGAATGCAAATAATTTTTATATAATACTGTCGTCAAAAACGCCATTTGAAGCTAAACGCAGATGTTTAAACAGACAGACTAATGAATGAAACCTGCTATGATTACTCTACTTTTAAAGCATAAAGCCAGAAGTGTGGGATAAACTCAAAAGAGAGAATGACCAGTTGATCTTTCTTATCAGAATTGTGAGATATAATCCTTGGAATTGCGAGAATAAAGTCAGAATTTTAAATATTGAAAATGAAATTTTAACGCATACCTGCTGCTGGTTAAACGAGATAAAACAAGCAGACTGGACAGAAACGATCGTCAAAAATGCTCGCATTTGCAGCGCACACTTCTTATCAGAAAAGGTTCAATAAAGTATTGTCTTCTGTTGTTATGGGCGCGTCTAAAGATTTCTTATGGATCTCAGTACTATGTCGTGTATGAAATAATGTCTGTGTGCATGTGTGTAAAACAACAAACTGACAATTTATATGCTTAATTGTAAGTTATATACATTGTTATTAGTAATTGTGGCTGGAATAATAATGTAGCTGTAAAATAGTTGCCTGCTGAAATTGAAATATATATTACATCTTCGTGACTAGATACACTGTGAGTTTGTCTTTACTATACACGTTAGATGTGAGTCACTCAACTGGAGGTAATCCTGTCAGATCATCCATCTTTTGAGTGAGTACAGGCCGGCCAATCTGGTTTCGTCCGTTAAAGTTGACCTTTTTAAATAACTCGGTCCCGGACAGTGAGTGACCTTACATATGCAGGTAAAATCTGAATTTCTTCAGTTATTGTTAAAAAAAACAAGCTAACAAACTTCATAGCTAGAGTTAAGTGAAGTGGTCAGGGGAGTCTTTCTGCCACCACCTAAGCTCCGCCCACAGAAAAACGTCACAATGTTTACTAACAGGAAATTGGTCTATTACACATATTCGGAGATGCCGCCACCAAGCGTTTGATAAGAACTTAATCTAACTAATTCGTCATAAAAAAACAAAACACATTTGCTAACTGATTCTAACTAAAATCACTGTTGTTAGCACTTAATATGTCTGTAGTAGAGCCAAACAGCGTAGATCATTCATAAAAACATATATAAAAGAATGCTCATGCGCAAACGTCTACACCAATAATCTCTGCTGTATTATAAACCAATGAAATTGGGGGTGGGCGGAGCGACACGTGTCGCCCCACCTTAATGTTTCGCCCCGCCCCATCGTCCAGGGTGCACTCTGGGGCTACTCGTCCGTCTTGACTGCGCTTATTCCACTCCTCCCCTTGCTGCAGCCGCCTACTCTCGCCTACATTTCAGGCGAGGCGCATCTCAAACAAGCCTAATAGCTGTCGTTGTGTTAGTGTACTACTGAGCCACATAATGTGTTTTCTTTAACCGATTTCTGAGGGAAACAGCGTGAAACCTTGCACGTTCGTTCATATTCTACATCTGCTTAACTGTCGATATAGTTCGCATAATCATCAATAAAGTGTATTCTGAGATCTGAGGTCTTATATCACTGTATTAGTTCACTGAGGCGTGTTACGCGTCGTCAGGGAA
The DNA here is from genome assembly GCF_012432095.1 of Onychostoma macrolepis. NCBI lineage: Eukaryota > Metazoa > Chordata > Actinopteri > Cypriniformes > Cyprinidae > Onychostoma > Onychostoma macrolepis. Next base: position 1,927,590 of record NC_081158.1, on the reverse strand, counting down.
TCCTGGAGTGTGACATATGAGGGGAAGCCATTACAGCACAGCTTCACACGATACAAAGTTACAGAAACTAAGCAACCGAAAGCAATATGTCTTCCTCAGATGTAATGTTAGTTCTGTACTTCAGCGTTGGATAAAAGATCATTATAATCTCCTTTGTGGTTGAGAAAGCTGCTTACATGTCCATGGGAAACAGCGAAGATGTTGAATTAAACATACACACAATCAGCGTTTCCACGTTTATACTGACCCCGATAATCAAAACTTCTACTTAGCGCTTGCTCCATTTCTGCAAATCAGTTTTTGTAAATGAATGACATGATCCACATATGGCCTTCATCAACCGCCACTTGCTATTCACAGCTTAAATATACAACTATGTTAAATTTCAGGACCTAAAAATGCAAGCCCTGGAAATACAAGGCATTAAAATGCAAGCACTGTTAATTGCAATGCATCTTTTTTTCAATTTGAGGAATTCAGCATGCTTTATGTTTCAAAAACTATTGTCATTATTCTGCTACCATACTGAATATGCTCAAAACAGTGGAGATGATCGTGGACTTCAGGAGAAACCCCCCTGCACTCCCCCCACTCACCATCATGGACAGAGTCATTCAGATTCCTGGGCAGCACCATCTCTCAGGACCTGAAGTGGGACATTCATATTGTCTCTATTGTCAAAAAGGCCCAGCAGAGGTTGCACTTCCTTCGCCAGCTGAGGAAACTCAACCTGCCACAGGAGCTGCTGAAACAGTTCTACTCCGCCATCATTGACTCCGTCCTCTGCACTTCCATAACTGTCTGGTTTAGCTCAGCTACCAAATCTGACCTCAGAAGACTACAGAGGGTAGTCTGGACTGCTGAGCGAATCATTGGTACAACCCTCCCCACTCTCCAAGAACTGTACTTATCCAGAGTGAGAAAAATGGCTGGCAAAATCACTTTGGACTCCTCACATCCAGCACACTCCCTCTTTGAACTGTTACCCTCTGGTCGACGCTACAGAGCTCTGAGCACCAGAATGGCCAGGCACAGGAACAGTTTCGTCCCTCGGGCAATCCATCTCATGAACATTTGAACACTTAACAACAAACATGAAACACACAACACTATCATACCTTTATTTATTTAACACACATACTTATTACATTTCAAATTTGCACCTAACATACCTGTACATACTAAATTGTCTATTTTGTATATTGTGTTTGTGCTACTTTGCACATTGTCTATTTTGTATATTTGTATATTATTATTTTTATTATCTGTCTTGTCTTGTCACTGTCATTCTGTCGCACTGTGGAGCTTCTGTCACCAAAACAAATTCCTTGTATGTGTAAACATACTTGGCAATAAAGCTAATTCTGATTCTGATTATTATGCCCCTTTTTAATATATGTAATGTAAGTCTCCCCAGGTGAAAAAGACGTAGTATTAAATGTATTAAAATATACTTGAAATTCAAGTAGTATGTTTATAATACATTTGTATTCCCAACATGCTTATTTGAAGTGCATTAAAAATATATTGAATTGCATTTTAGTATATTTCTAAAAAGTATACTAGAAGTACTTTTGTATTAAATATATGCTTAGTTATACTTCTAAAAAATATGCTAAACACAAGCATATTTTTAATGTATTTTAAAAAAGTATACTAGAAATACGTTGGTAATAAATATATGCTTAATTACACTTTTAAGGAATATGCTAAACACAAGCACACTATAACTATATTTCTAAAAAGTATAGTAGAAATACGTTGGTAATAAATATATGCTTAATTACACTTTTAAGGAATATACTAAACACAAGCATACTTTTAGTGATGTTTTAGTGTATTTACAGAAAACATAGGCTATGTTACCCTTACTTAAAGTATATTTTATGTGTACTTTGTGTAAGAACATAAAATGCTTACACTTTTAGTAGGTTTTTAATGTACTTTATATTGCAGTAGGCCTACACATGGTTATATTTTAATTAGCCTATTTATGTATTTATAATTTTAATATTTGGAAAAGTACAATATTTTGAAAAACATTTTTAACATTTACAATGTACAAACCTTTGTCAAATATTATTAACCATTGCAATATTTAAAATATGTTGTCTAATATGGGTTATGCTACTTTGGTTGATTAGGCTGTTGTTCAGTATGATACATTAATTGTTATAAGCTAGGTGTTTATAAATTTGTTCAAGCTTGATGCCTTTATTTTCTAATATATATTTCTGAAATTCCCACAAGGATTTCAACATCATATCTGGAAAAAAAAAACGGGGAAAAAAAACAACGTTTATTTGTGTTTAAATTCAAACAACACAGACTAAACCCTGATTGGTTCCAGAGCCACTGAACGGCTCTGATTGGTTCGTATGATAATGAGCTCGCAGCAGAGAGCTTCGTAAATCAAATATGATGTGCTTGCAAATGTCCGTTGAATGTGAATATAAGTCTAAATTTAAACAGTGTTATATTATATAGAGCGATCGTGTCTCTTTAGGGCGCTTGGAGGAAACCACGCAATTCATATGGATTACTTTGGCAATGTTTTTTTGCGATGAACTTTTTGAAATGTGAACATCTTTGATTAATCTTTTCATCGGAGGGACATACATCTCTCAGATTTCATATCTTCGCTTTTCTTTCGAAGATGAACGAAAGTCTTAGATGGTTTGGAGCATCTTAAGGGTGAGTGATGGCAGAATTCAAATTGTTTTGGGGGAATTAAGAAATTAATTAGAAAATATGTAAGGGATAATCAACGGCTAGCTGTGCATTAAATGATTTGCAGGACGTGGAGGCGAAGAACCACCCGCGCAGCGGAGTGCATTCAAATCGTTTAATGCACAGCTAGCCGTTGATTATCCCGTTTATGCCATGGTCATTTGCCAGCATTCACATATTAAAGATGTTAATAATATTTGTGCTGCAATATTTGACTGGAACGATAAAAATGACGGTTATTTTCGTCTGTATTACTATTCAACTGTAACTGTATGTTACTATGGTTACCAATGTTTATAGGAAGCGCATTAATATAGAACATGATTAAACTGACCTGGAACTACCTGTGCAGTTCAACGAATTTAATCAACACCTGCCAGCCAATCAGAATCGAGTATTCAGTCAGACCATGGCATAAAGCGGTATTTTATTATTTTTACCAGCTTCTGCGAGCGTGTATGGCGTCTGGCTTCAGAACCTCACTGTGACTTCAGGTAAGATTTGTATTTAATTAACGTTATTTGTATGTACCAGTCATGTTTTTGACACATGCATTGGCAGAAAAAAATAAAATAAAATTAGTTAACATTAACATTCTTTTATTTGCAACATGAAGTATATTTATTTCTGATTTCCTGAACAATTTGGCTTCATTGTAATGAGTTTAATGATCTTTGAAAAACCATGATTATGAACATACAATTACTTTGTCTTGAGCTGATCAGCAAACTGTGGTAGTGTTGGTTGATTGGTGTCTATATTTGTTCAAGCTTGACAACCTTATGAATTTATTTTCTAATATATATATTTCTCATTACAGATAAGAACAAATATTAAATTGTAAGAAGGGTTGCTTATAAGAGCATACAGTACATCTGAAACTGCTGAGACTGGTAAGGTTTGTGACTATATTTCCGACCAGGTACATTGTTCTGTCATTCTTAAATAGAAAACAAATCATCAATCATCATTTGCCTTTTTTGTGTGTGTGCGTGTAAGAAATATTAACATTTGTTGTTTTATTAGATCAGCTGCTATAGAAGACAAACTGAAATCTGAGTGCAGAGACATGCAAAGGAATAGTAAGTATATTTTAATGTCGTATCACCTCTGTTATAGAGATTTTTGAATCAGGCCTAATGGAGGGGGATACGGTCAATCTTGGAAGAAAAACGTCAGCAATGTGTCCATTCCAGTTAGCTAATTTGTGCTTCTTTTCAGTCATTCATGTAAAAATCTGTTATCTAATTTTGTTTCTGTTTTGTTTTTTTTCTAAAGCTGCAAGATACTACTGACTAGGCTGTGCCCAGGTCTCCGGAACCTGCGACGACGCTCAGCTCCATTGGCCCTTATTCTGCGGCTTCGGATCCACCAGCTTTGTCTCCATCGATCGGCCCCCAGATGTCGGCAGCCACACCATCTACATCTTGGCTCCTCCCTCCCTCGACTCCGCCGTGTGTTGTCAGCACTGGGATGCTCTGGGTCTGTGCCATGTGCCAAACACCATCTAAGCCGCCAGGGCATCATCGTCATCTCCTTGTCCACCTCCAAAACCCCTCCATCCCTCCCTATTCTGTTGCTTGAACTTTATCATCTTAGTCTTTGCACACACATCTATTCACTTTACATGTTTTTTTTTCTTCAGAAAATTGCATTGTAATTTTTATTTATTCATTGATGTAAAATTCTTTACTTTTCAGTAATACAGGTATAATTGAAATGTTCTACAAATGGATAAGATGGCTCTTCCATAGCATTTCAGTCTTTTTTTCATTTATGTTTTTTGTATAATGTTTTAAAATGTACTTGAGTATGTTTGTAGTAATACAAAAATACTATAAACATACTTGTATTTCAAGTGCATATTTAATACATTTAATAGTATGTTTTTTTTTTCACCAAAGTATATATGCTGCTGTACTTTTTTTAATGTACTTCATGAATATTTGTAATGTACACAATATATAATACATTAAAGTTTTCTAAATATCAAAGTGTACGTGTGTGTATATATTGAAATATATAATACTAATAAATATAATATAATAGTAGTGTAATGCTAATGCATTTCTAATAAGCTGAAATACAACTGAAATGTACTTGAAGCACATTAAAACGATGCTTCAAATATACCTTACCTGTAGTTCATGAAGTATTACAAGTACATTTTAAATGTATTTTTAAAAATACACTTAAATTGCATTAAATATACTTAAAGTGGTTCCAATTTAACACAATTTCAATATATTAAATATATTACAAATAGATTAAAATTGAACTTAAGCATATCTTGAAGTACACTTAATATACTTAAAGTTGTTTCAAAATAATACATTTAATATGCAATTAGTACAGTATAATATAAATATATTAAGTGTGTCTGAAAAAGTACAATTTAAATATATTTCTTTTTCACCTGGGTCAGGTGTCCCCAGAATGTGTCTGTGAAGTTTCAGCTCAAAATACCCCAAAATGCCTATTTTGAGTTGAAGCAGAAACACACTGTTCGTCAATAGCACACATCCAAAGCATGCGTAAAGAATGTGGCTGTCATGCAGCATGTTAGTCCTAAACTAAGTTCTCTTTCATGTCTTATTGTGCTTAAACTGTCAAATACACACAAGTTTATGTTAAAAACACACATAAGTTACGAAAACACAATTGGTTATGTGAAGGTAAACAGCTGGGAAAGAAATTGCATGTTTATATTAGATCTGTATATTAAGTGACAGCAGCAAAATTTAAGGTCAAGGTTAGGGTCAAAAGTAATAAAAGACTTCTTCTTTCCTGTCCCAAAACACTCTTGAGTAACAAAAGGGCCATTTGGAATTCCTGAAGACACAGGGGTGCTGATAGTGATCAAGGCTTGTAGGCTAAGATGTGTATACATGTGGGGGTCTACTAATTGTCACACCTTTTGCACAGTGGGTGCAGTCGTAATCTGCTGATTGGTCAGTTTGAATGTCTCACATTTGGTTTTTAGTCACATGGTCAAGGAAGGGATAAAAGAAGATTGTAACTGTTGCTCTGTCTCTTTCTCTTTGCTGCCTCTTTTCTTTGCTGGTGCTCTCTTCTTGGGGTTCTCTCTCTTTCTCTCTCTCTCTCTCAAGTAATATTTTACATACATGCTGGGTACAATTAACTTTGTTTTACCATCCTTCATCTATTTTGTAACCAATTCAAGTGTAACCATAAAATTCTGTTATTAAACCATTTCAATTATAAATTATGTGCTAACCAGTCTTGATTCAACATTAACTTTGATGTACCACCTATTGCAATACAATATAGTCACACAATAGCAATGCTCTCCCTCATATTTAGCTATTCTAACTGTGCTTATTTCCGTCATTGGTATAGGTGGCAGTGGGTGGTAATAGACAATAGAAATGTACAATTTTATACCATTGTGCTGATAACGTTTCTTTAGTCATTCTGCAATCCTACAGCCTGAACCACTGTAGGGAAACCACCCTTACAGTTGGTGCCAAAACCCGGGATCCCTTGCAGTGAGTTTTCTAAGATTTACTTTGGTCGGTCATCAGAGTGAGGATATTTTTTCACAGTTGATCATGTGAATAGATTAAAGCTGGCCTTCTGACCACAGAGTGGGTATGATTTCATAGTTCATTTGTATGATATAGAAATTAGAAGGTTGTAAGTAGCTTTAATAGTCCCATTACTGTACAGTCTGACAACATTCAGATTATCTCCTCATGGATGGAAGGGAAATTTTCAAACAAAAGTGAAATGTTTTGCTTTATGGAGCAAAAAAGTTGAGCCTACCTTATACTGATACTAGATGTTCAGATGATGAAATGTTCAAATAGTGGGATATCGTTGGCAAACATCAAAAGAAATCAAAACATGGTAAAATAATTGAGGCTTTAACCTTCTGGGGTCTGAGGGGGTTTGGGGTCACTGAAGAAGATTTGACATGCCCTGACATTTGTGTTTTTTTCAGTATCTTAAAAAAATATTAATGGCTAAAGTCTGATAACTCTGTATTCAGCAAACTGGGCTACAATAATATGTGAGCAGGACCGGATTGTCCATAGACGGGATTGGGCGAGTGCCCTGGGGCACCAGCCAATAGGGGGGCACCAAGTGATTAAGATAATGACTAGACCTTTAAAATATTTTTCATGTTTTGTATATATGTTATTTTGCTGGAAGAGATGCAGAGACATACAAAATGAACAGTTAATGATACAATATATACATAAAGAATTGTGATTGGGTCAGGTGCCCCCTCCCCCCAGCCAGAGTCGAGCCTGCTAATTTATAATAATTAAATTCACAGTGGATAGGCAGCATCAGCTTAGCGGTTGTGTGAAACGTAAATTAAAAAAAGAGAAAATATCACGACACATAGCCAGGGCTCTACATTGAGACCATTTTTAGTCACATTTGCGCCTGAAAAGTAGCCTACTGCGTGCGACTATCAAAAAAAATCTAGGAGCACCTGTGCGACTAACCCAATCAGCATAATTTTGTATTTGAGCTCAAGGGAGCTACTTACGTTATTTTGCAGCGTTGAGCAATGTATCGCAGACATATGTTGATTCCTTGAATGCAATGTTAATCACAATCCACTCACTGCTCAAACTACTGGAGTTCATTGCTGAGTATGCAAGCTCACAAATCCTCTCGTTATAACAAACAAAGTGTAGACAGGGTGTAAATAAGAGATTCGTTGTGCAGTGTAGAGAGCTTCATTGATTATAATGGAGCTTTGTGAGATCGCGAGTGGAGTGACAGCTTTAAAAGATTATTAAGGGAGTTTGCAAATGTGATATTAAATTAATAAAACAGTTCTGTAAACAATAAGTTAATATTAAGTGACATACATTGTACGACTAACAATATTGCCTGATTTTGCTCTATTTCTTCAACAAAAAAGTTTCAAACAGTCACAGCTGAGCCGCTGCGTGTTTCGTTTGAGTGAACCTGCATTTTTAAATTAATCTAGTGAGTCAATGATTCAATTACCCATTCAAACGAATCAATTGAATGAACGATTCAGTGATAAAATCAGTGACTTGCCGCCACCTGTTGGCAATTTTTAAAGTGTCATTTCGGTTATTTAAATAATTTTAATCAAACAATAGTTATATATTCAAAATGTTATATTTAAAACATTAATCTCACAATATTGTTATGAATTTAAAACATCCATGCCACCTCTGAGCCTCTCTAAATGTGTCACAAAGCACGGTCACACAACAACTGGTGAGTAACAACAAACAGGTTTATTGAAGGGAATCGGGGAATCAGGATCGGGAGTGACCAAAAGCAGGTGAGTGAGCAAGTTAATGGGAAGTTCGGCAAGGAATCCAATGGGTAAGCTTCGAGGTAGGTCGAGAGAGTCCAGGACTGTCCATATAGTGAACGGTAGACCGGAAAATGTGGGGTATGGAAGTGAGTGTGTGTTTATAGTGGTGTTGATTAGTGTCCGCAGGTGCGTGCAATCAGAAGTCAGGTGATTGTGATCGGGTGATTGTGCTGGGTGGTGACTGTTGTGATGGTGACTGATCCCTGACATTACCCCCTCCCCCAGGGGCGGCTCCTGACGCCCTCGAACGGCGACGGGGGCAGCCACGGCCTCTGGGTGCGGGACGTTCGGGATGAGTGCGGTGGAACTCTTCAAGCAGTAAGGGGTCTAGGATGTCGTCCCTGGCCACCCAGGATCGTTCCTCTGGTCCGTATCCTTCCCAGTCGACCAGATATTCTAGCCTTCCGCCCCGTCGCCGTGAATACAGGATTTCCTTGACCAGATAGATGGAGGGTTGTTCGAGGATTTCTGGGGTAGGAGGTTCGTCCACTTCTGAGAGTCCTGGTGCAGAGGGAGAACAGGGTTTAAGGAGTGACACGTGGAATGAGGGATGAATTTTGTACCTGGGTGGGAGTTGGAGTTCGTAGGTAATGTAGCAAATTAGCTTAAAGGGGAATTGTTTATAAATAATTACAATTAATTATGATTAATTACAATTATTTATATCGGCTGACAGTGATAACTGTAGCAGAATTAAATTGCCATCAACTGATCTGATCGTCCAGCGACCATTCAGTGTGAGTTCATATCAACTCTAAGAAAGGATATTTTCATGGCCACAGAAAATACTTTAAGTATTAATGCATTAGAGCATGTAGCGAGGGGTCAAAATCATAAAGGGACATTAATTTGCAAGGCAGAACCAGAAACTCATGTAATTTGTGCACACAATTTTTATTAACTAAACGCTAACACATAACTAATCTAAACAAACATACATACATACATACACTCACGCGTATATACAAAAGGGGAGCTAAAGTGGATGAATGAAGCCATTAGAGAAAACAGGTGGTTAACTGACTCTTTCCATAACTGCATTCTGAGTAAAACCATCAGCGCCGTTTATAACGGGGTCTATAGATTATTACTAAACCTCTGTTTAGTTTAGTTAGATGTACCATACTTGCACTTCCATGGCTGTTGGCTTGTGTCTGGAATGCAGTCTCGGATGAAAAGTCTTGATGGTTTCAAGGTTTTGGACTCGCGATCACGTTTTTCCGGGTTGAAGAGTGATTAATTCCAAAGAGGTTATTCTGGTTCTGAGGTCCACGGAGCTTTGGTTGAATGGAAAGTCAAGGCCGCAAGGCCTGGCACAAGACTTAAAGTTTCAGAAGAGTTCTAGCTCACATCCTTCTAGGATCTAACAGAACCGCAAAACTGAGATATGTTGGAGCCCACCAGGCACGCCAGTACCGGCTCATGCTCTCCACACGGGCAGCACTCTGGAGATTTAGCAGTAGAGTTTTTGCAGAAGAGCGCGGCGGAACTGTGTGTGAGCCCTTTAAGGCCTGCGAAGAGTCACACCTCTCAGGATGGGCTTGACCAATGAGAAAGGCTGAATTTCAAAGCGGGAGTTTGGAAATACTGGGGCGGGGGTTTATGACTCTTTGTCTGAGAACATGTTCATTTGCAAAGGGTTTGGTTTGGAAGTTGTTATACAAACTATTAAAGATTCTTAGGACACTGATATGTTGCATAGGTATCAACATGTAATATTCACTCTCACTTAGATCATCCGAAGACGAATTGATAGAGACCAAACATGTTACAATTAGAGTGATATTAACTAGTGATCTATCATAAGCATGCATAGAACAGCATACAAAACACAAAAACATATACAAGAACAGTAGTAATATACACAATGACCTAATGATATGTGTGCTCATTCAAAGAAAGGTTTTTCTACGAATTAATTAGAGAAGAGTCCATTTTATGGCATAATGTCTTTTTCCTAAAGGGGATATGAAGTGAGTGGTGCTCGGCCATTTGCATTCCTTTGAGCAATAAAACTAGTGTTATCTGATGGGTTGCCATGGGACCGGGGGGCCTGAAGTCCTTGACAGTCCTACTGGCACTGGCTATGTGTATTGGGTGAGGGGTCTGTGAGCATTTGTTAATCTAATAACTAATTGATTTGTTAAATCAAATGCAAAATTGTGTGTCTGATTGGTCCAAATGCTACAGTAACCTCGTTGATCTGCCTCTGTATCGGGAAGGGACCAATGTAGCGGGGACCCAGCTTCTTGCACGGCAGGCGGAGGCCCAGATCCCGGGTGGACAGCCAGACCTTGTCTCCGGGATTGTAGGTGGGAGTAGTGGTTCGCTGGGCATCTGCGAAGATTTTATGCCTCCGCACTGCACGTTGAAGGTGGACGTGAGCGGAGTCCCACACTCTCTCGCTCGCTCGGAACCAGTGGTCTACAGCTGGAACCTCCGATGGCTTTCCTGTCCACGGGAAGAGTAGTGGTTGGTACCCGAGTATGCACTGAAATGGTGTAAGGCCTGTGGTGTTTTGTTGCAGGGAGTTCTGTGCATACTCGGCCCATGGGAGGAAGCGGCTCCAGCTGTGCTGATCGTCGTGGCAGTATGCCCGGAGGTAACGTCCGAGTTCCTGGATCTTGCGCTCAGTCTGGCCATTTGTCTGGGGGTGATATCCTGAGGACAAGCTGACCGTGACGCCAAGCAACTTGAAGGCTTTCCATACGTGGGAAATAAACTGAGGACCTCTGTCCGAGACTATGTTTTCCGGTATTCTGAAATTTCGGAACACGTGATGGAACAAGTGTTCTGCCGTCTCCATGGCAGTAGGGAGTCCTTTGAGGGGGATGAACTTGCAAGCTTTGGAGAAGCGATTGACTGCAACCAGCACACAAGTGTTACCTTCGGAATTAGGTAGGTCCGTCACGAAGTCAATTCCCAAGTGTGACCAGGGTCGATGAGGGATTGGTAACGGCTTTAGCTTGCCTACTGGGAGATGCCGGGGGGTCCTGGACATGGTGCAGACTGAGCAACTGCGGACGTACCTGATGACATCCCGGGTCATACTAGACTACCAGTAAAGAGCTTGAAGGAGCGAGAGGGTCCTGCGGCTGCCTGGATGTCCAGAGCCCGGTACGTTGTGAACTGAGCCCAGAAGGGAGTGTCGTTGGGTGGTCGGTACGTAAGTCTTCCCTTCTGGGCCTCCCAGTGGAGCAGATTTGGTGAGAGTGGCGGCTCTGATTTCCTTATCTATGTTCCATTGAATGGGACTTACAACCATGGCTGGAGGGAGAATGGGTTCAGGATCGGTGGGAGTATCAGGAGAGTGCATTCTGGAGAGGGCATCAGCCTTGTTGTTGTGACTTCCGGGGCGGTAGGTTATGGAGAACTGGAACCTGGTGAAGAACAGAGCCCAGCGGGCTTGACGTCTTTTTGACGGTTGAGTCTTTTTGCATCTCGAAGATACTGGAGGTTTTTATGGTCAGTGATGACTGTGAATGGGTGTTTTGCTCCCTCCAGCCAGTCTGCAGTTTCTTGAAGGCTTCGTGGGTGGTGGAGTTCCAGGACAGGGACTTGGGTTTTCCTCAGAGTAGGGATGTTAAAGGGGCTGTGTGAGTGCTGAAATTCTTGATAAAGCGACGGTAAAAGTTGGCAAATCCCAGGAACTGCTGGAGCTCTTTAATGGTCTGGGGATGAGGCCAATTTCTCACAGCATCTACCTTCCCCTGGTCCATTTGAATCCCCTCTTGGCCTACGATGTAACCTAAGAATTGTACCATGGGGCGATGGAATTCGCATTTCTCCAGCTTCAGGAAGAGATGGTGTTCTCTGAGCTTCTGGAGGACCTGCTTGACGTGTTGGCGATGTTCGGCCTGGTTCCGGGAGTAGATTAGGATATCGTCAATGTACACAATAACGGAGCGATGGAGGAACTCTCGGAACACCTCGTTCATAAACCCCAGAAAGACTGATGGGGCGTTGGCCAGCCCATACGGCATAACAAGATATTCGTAGTGCCCCGACGGAGTGATGAATGCTGTCTTCCATTCGTCCCCTTTACAGATTCGAACGAGGTTGTACGTGCTTCGCAGGTCCAGCTTGGAGAATATGCGGACCCCACGGAGTTCCTCAAGGGCGGCCGGGACCAGGGGAAGAGGGTAAGGCAGCTTCACTGTTTGAGAATTAAGAGCTTGGTAATCAATACAGGGCCGCAAGCCCCTGTCCTTCTTACCAACGAAGAAGAAACTGGAAGCCGCCGGAGAGGTGGAAGGTCAGATGAATCCTTGGTTGAGAGCCTCCTTGATGTAGTCCTCCATTGCCTTGCGCTCCAGGATGGACAGGGGGTAAACTCTACCCTTGGGGAGTTTTGTTCCAGGCAGCAAATCGATGGCACAGTTCCATGGCCGGTGTGGTGGTAATTTGGTGGCTGCCTGCTTACTGAAGACATCCTGGAACGCCACATAATCAGATGGGACCTTGACTTCTTTCTGGGGCTTGGGACTTTCGATGAGCGTGGAGGCAATGTGAACGATGCTGGAACTCTGGGAAAGAGTGGGTACTGATGAGAGGCAGTGACGGTGACAGTATTTGCTGATCACTGGAGAATGGAGCAAGAGCCAGGGGCGTCCCAGGATGATATCTACCGTGGGTTCCTCCAGTACCAGAAAGGTGATCTCCTCCTCATGCAGTTGTCCGACCTTGAGCTTTATTGTGGGTGCTTGGTATTTAACCCATCCACGCCCTAGCGGTTTTCCCTGGATGGTTTCGACTCGGAACTCCTGGGCATGGCGCTTCCAGGGGAGTTGAAGGCGTTTCAGTAGGTCTTAGGAAAAGAAATTGCCCGAGGAGCCCGAGTCGACGAGGGCAGATACTGCAACAGAATGATTGTCGGTGAATAGTTGAACTGGGAGCAAAGACAGGGTTGAGATAACAGGATCCAATTGAAGGGTACTCACTGCAGGGCGTGGTGGCCGGACAGGGCAGGTCCTGATGTAGTGGTCGGGATCAGCACAGTATAGAGGCACAATCCAGCCGTCTGATGGCGTGCCCGTTCTGAGGGGGTGAGTCAAGTGATATCCACTTGCATCGGTTCTGGTACTGGGGAGCCCATGGCGGGCGCGACAGACTGGTGGGCGGTTTCGGTGGCGTGTGAGGCGCTGGGAAATACGAGTGGCTCTCTGCATAAGATTTTCAAGTCCAACGGAGTCGTCATATATGGCCATATGTGCTTTGATGCGGGGATGCAGGCCTTGTCGGTAGGCGCTGAGCAGAGCGGCTTCATTCCACCCAATAGTGGCCACTAGCGTTCGAAACTCCAATGAGTAGTCACTCGTAGAAGCAGTGCCTTATCGCAGCAACTGATCGGCTACGAAGAGCTTTCCTGTAGCATAGCCAAACACCTCCTTAAAATGGTTAGTGAATGCACTGTATGAGTTGGTTATGGCACTATTTGCATCCCATATGGCTTTCGCCCATAACAGCACCTTGCCCCGGAGAAGAGAAATGAGGAAGGATACCTTTGACCGTTCGGTGGAGAATTGCTGGGGCTGCATCTCCAAATATAGTGCCACTTGGAGGAGAAAACCGCCACACTCAGCTGCGTCGCCCGCGAAGGTAGCAGGCATGGCCATGGGACTGACAGAGGCAGACCGCGGAGGTGTTGGGGGAACCAGGGATGCCCGGAGAGTGGTGACAATTTCCTCCAGGACCTCCGCTGGTGTGGATGGATGGGGTTCCATTTGGTTGTCGGTTATGGTCCGGTCTTCTGTCACAAAGCACGGTCACAGAACAACTGGTGAGTAACAACAAACAGCTGTGGTGATGATGTTGTGTCTTTGTTTGCAGGTTTGGATTGGGGTTCACAGACTTCGAGGGAGAATCGGCAAGGAATCCAATGGGTAAGCTTTGAGGTAGGTCGAGAGCGTAGAGAGAGTCCAGGACTGTCCATATAGTGAACGGTAGACCGGACAATGTTGGGTATGGAAGTGTGTGTGTTTATAGTGGTGTTGATTAGTGTCCGCAGGTGCGTGCAATCAGAAGTCAGGTGATTGTGATCGGTTGATTGTGCTGGGCGGTGACTGTTGTGATGGTGACTGATCCCTGACAAAATGTCTGTAAATTTACCTACATGCCACATTTGTGTTCTTCTGTGCCAGCTTTGTAGAGGAAATTAATTTTGTTGATACTGATTTCTTTTGATTGGTAACTTATTCTTCTTATTCTACCTGTTCTTATTCTATTTTTTTTTTTAATTCGAAATTTTGGAAAATCTTATAAATATAGATTTTTGAATTTGACATAATGACAAGTGTGCTTCCATAATGTACTTAAAGTGCTCTATTTTCACACACTAATTTTGTACTTAATATACTAAAAATGATTCTTTAGCACTTCTTAAGATAAACTTAAGATCATCTAAGTGTACTCAACTTTGCTATTTTGAGACACCATGAATATGAACTAAAATGCACTTTCAGGGGACAGCAAATTTACACTGTTATACAAGCTGTACACTCACTACTTTACATTGAGGCAAAGTGTCATTTCTTCAGTGTTGCCACATGAAAAGATATAATAAAATATTTACACTTATGTGAGATAATGTATACCCTTTTTAACCAAACTTTTCAATGGCTGTCTCCCAATACTACCATATACAGCTAAGTAAGTGCGATAAACACATTTGATATGTTTCATTCATGTAGCGTCTTTCCAAAATCCTCATGATATCCTGTTTTTCCTCAGCAAGCAAGAACAAGCAGGTCATTGTGACATATTCTCATGCAAGGCAGAGGCAGGCCTCATAGGCCCTGTGCCCAAACAGTTGCATGATGTTATATGGTTATTCGTGATATAAAAGAATATTGTACTGAAAATATGGAATAGTATGTGATTTAATATTGAATAATATACTAATAATATTGAATAATAAAAATTCCTTTCACAATATATATATATATATATATATATATACAGGTGCTGGTCATATAATTAGAATATCATCAAAAGTTGATTTATTTCACTAATTCCATTCAAAAGTGAAACTTGT
This sequence comes from Onychostoma macrolepis, assembly GCF_012432095.1. Classification (NCBI taxonomy): domain Eukaryota; kingdom Metazoa; phylum Chordata; class Actinopteri; order Cypriniformes; family Cyprinidae; genus Onychostoma; species Onychostoma macrolepis. Next base: position 1,912,492 of record NC_081158.1, on the reverse strand, counting down.
ATATTATATTCATTCATTACACACAGACTGATATATTTCAAATGTTTATTTCTTTTAATTTTGATGATTAGAGCTTACAGCTTATGAAAGTCAAAAATCAGTATCTCAAAATATTAGAATATTACTTAAGACCGATACAAAAAAGGATTTTTAGAAATCTTGGCCAACTGAAAAGTATGAAAATGAAAAGTATGAGCATGTACAGCACTCAATACTTAGTTGGGGCTCCTTTGCCTGAATTACTGCAGCAATGCGGCGTGGCATGGAGTCGATCAGTCTGTGGCACTGCTCAGGTGTTATGAGAGCCCAGGTTGCTCTGATAGTGGCCTTCAGGTCATCTGCATTGTTGGGTCTGGTGTCTCTCATCTTCCTCTTGACAATACCCCATAGATTCTCTATGGGGTTCAGGTCAGGCGAGTTTTCTGGCCAATCAAGCACAGTAACACTATGGTCATTGAACCAGCTTTTGGTACCTTTGGCAGTGTGGGCAGGTGCCAAGTCCTGCTGGAAAATGAAATCAGCATCTCCATAAAGCTTGTCAGCAGAAGGAAGCATGAAGTGCTCTAAAATTTCCTGGTAGATGGCTGCGTTGACTGTGGACATCAGAAAACACAGTGGACCAACACCAGCAGATGACATGGCAGCCCAAATCATCACTGACTGTGGAAACTTCACACTGGACTTCAAGCAACATGGATTCTGTGCCTCTCCACTCTTCCTCCAGACTCTGGGACCTTGATTTCCAAATGAAATGTAAAATTGACTTTAATCTGAAAAGAGGACTTTGGACCACTGAGCAACAGTCCAGTTCTTTTTCTCCACAGCCCAGGTAAGATGCTTCTGACGTTGTCTCTGGTTCAGAAGTGGCTTGGTAACCCTTTTCCTAAAGACGTCTGAGCGTGGTGACTCTTGATGCACTGACTCCAGCTTCAGTTCTCTCCTTGTGAAGCTCTCACAAGTGTTTGAATCGGCTTTGCTTGACTGTATTCTCAAGCTTGCGGTCATCCCTGTTGCTTGTGCACCTTTTCCTACCCAAATTCCTCCTTCCAGTCAACTTTGCATTTAATATGCTTTGATACAGCACTCTGTAAACAGCCACACCTTTCAGTAATGACCCTCTGTGACTTACCCTCTTTGTGGAGGGTGTCAATGTTCATCTTCTGGATCATTGCCAAGTCAGCAGTCTTCTCCATTATTGTGGTTTCAAAGAACAAGAGATACCCAGAATTTATACTGTAGGGATGGTCATTTATTCAAACTCAAATGTAAATATTCTAATATTTTGATATACTGATTTTTGATTTTCATGAGCTGTAAGCTCTAATCATCAAAATTAAAAGAAATAAACATTTTAAATGTATCAGTCTGTGTGTAATGAATGAATATAATATACACGTTTCACTTTTTGAATGGAATTAGTGAAATAAATCAACTTTTTGATGATATTCTAATTATATGACCAGCACCTGTATATATATATAACTGCAACCCGCATTAACCCTAACCTAACCCTCAACCTTAAATTGAAATGCATATTTAGCAGTAAAATGAACTAATATTACCAACATCTATTAAAGGTTATCATTAGTGCTGTCTGTCAATTGAATACAAAAACAAAACAAATGAATCCCACATTTTTCAGTAAATAATCATGATTAATTGCATATTAATATATTTATATTGTCATAATTTCACATTGAACCTCCAAATACCACCTCATAAAGATGGTAGGGTACAACGGGGCTAAAGGAATCTAAAAGGAATTCTAAAAGGCGCCTTTGATATTATTTTTATTTAAACCTCTAGATGGCACAAAAACATGTATGTATTTTAAATAACAAAAGAATATGTAAAAGTATGGTATTTGGGGTAAAGAGCTTGGGCTGACTTTTCCATTTGTTGACATGACATGGTTAGATCGGAAAACTCCCATCTCATTTTCTCCTCCAACTTCAAAATCATCCTACATTGCTTTTACCTTTTTTTTTCCTTTTTTTTTTGTAAAGGCCGTTAGGCTTTCTTTGCACGTTCACTTTGTAAACACTGGGTCGGTACATCTGCAGCAATGTAGAATGATTTTGAAGGTGGAAGAGAAAATTAAATTCTCCTCCCTAACTGTCTTTAACCGTCCACAGAGTGCACGCAGAGCTAGACAAGACGAGCATTTGAGGTTAAGGTTAAAAAGTATATATATTTTCATTTTTCTTTAGAAAATAACCGATCGTTTTGCTAGATAAGACCTTTCTTCCTCAGCTGGGATCATTTAGAGTCCTTTGAAGCTGCATTTAAACTGCATTTTGGAAGTTCAAACTCGCGGGCACCATAGAAGTCCAGTATATGGAGAACATTCCTGAAATGTTTTCCTCAAAAAACATAATTTCTTTACGACTGAAAAAAGAAAGACATGAACATCTTGGATGACAAGGGGGTGAGTAAATTATCAGTAAATTTTTGTTCTGGAAGTGAACTTCTCCCTTAAGCAAGGCACCGAACCCCCAACTGCTCCCTGGACGCTGCTGCAAAAATGGCTGCCCACTACGGGTGTGTATGCACGGTGTGTGTGTGTGTTTATTCACTACTCAATGCTGTGTGTGTGCACTTGGACGGGTGAAATCCAGAGCACAAATTCTGATTATACTATTACTGACTGTACGTTTTTCTTGGTGCCCGAGAGTTGCAGTGCTCATCACTGTCACTTTTTACACAGCCGTCCAATCATATTGGAGGAGAGGCGGGACTAATACCACACCGACCAAATGTCACTCGCAGCCTGATTGTACTGGTTCATCATATGTCACTTTCTGTTTGTTGCTGCCACGTGGTTTGAGTTTGGAGCTCCGTCAAGTTGATGCTTTGTCTTCTATTTTTTTTATCTTAAAATCAATTTTATACACTATCATTTTTAACTTCTGTAATTTGTGAACATATCCCCAATCGTATTCTACAACAAAAACAATCAGGGTGCCTTGACATCACTAGTTTTATTTTGATTTCCCGAATCCACTACTAGCTAATAGCCCAGTAGCATCACCAGCACAGTTGCTGCTGCTTACACTCTTCTCACACACGTTACCATTGTTTTATCAGCAATGCTGATACTCCCACCAACTCTGCTCAGTGTGTCTTCTCTGCATAGGCTCCGTGCACCCAGGACGCGATCTTCCCAAGTGTTTATTTTCTCCGGTGCTGGGACACCATGGACCCTGGGTGCACCCCCAGCGGAAGGCACGATTTCAGGACAAAAGTTTAGTGATCATTTGAACACGACTGAATTAATTTAAGGTGCACATTTTCATTACAGTACGCAGAACTCTTTAAGCGAGTTTATTTTTTAACTTACTAAACAAATGTGTGTGTGCCACACAAACCAGCAAAAGATAAAGAAGCAAACGTATAGGCCTAGTCGAAAATGTGTGTGTGTGTATATATATATATATATATATATATATATATATATATATATATTTATAACTTGGTTATTAGCCTACTCTTGACAGAAAGCTGATTTGGTTTTTGAGAGACAGAGTCGCGCAGAGACGGCAACGTTTGTTTGGCGATCGCGCATTGCTTATTCCATTCATTCGTGCATCATTTCATACAAGGCTTAAATCACATTAAAATATACACAAATAGTAGAATGTGTATGATGTAGTTTTTTAGTTGATATTACTTTTGCCAAGCTCTGATTTCTGAGAGATGCATGGAGAGGCATCAGCAATGCAGCTGATTGATTTGTGCTCATTTCATTCATAAAGTTTACATTAATTCACTTCACACTTTAGGGGTGACTTTAGGGGTTTATGTATAATATCGTGCTGATCCTCTGGCTCATCTGTTTTCCAGCAAACATAAGGAGTAACTATGCCTTTCCGAATGAGGTATTTGGCTTCGGGCTAGTACATAGCCCTAGTACATAAGAACCTATATATGGCCAAAATGTGAGACAACCAGTATGTACACTCAACACTATTCATACTTCTAAATAACAATCAATCATCTTTAAGGATTCTTGTCTTATCAGGTTTCTGGGCCCGGGGACATGCAGAGCCATCAAAACATTGTGTATCTATAGTTATGAGTCTCAGAAATCAGAAGAATGAAACAGGAATTAGGAAGCGGATGATTGCTGACAGACATACGACAGGAAAAAACCCCCAGAGAAACAGCAGTTTCCAGTAAGTTACATTATATCAGGCTAAATTATACCTTATAGGCTGTAAATGGGTAATTTGTTTTTCAGTAAACACACACACACACATTTAACAATTTATTTAAATCCACTTAAAATAAATTCTCTACAGGGACATAAATATTACAGATGCAGATAAATACGTGTACAAAAAATCATGGACCAGTGGCATATAATAGATCTTCACAATTTAAGCATATCACTCAGTTGTTATGGGTATAAATAACAACGTCTCTGCCATATATGATGGCTACCTATGATAGCAGACAGAGCACAGTACTTTGCTAACCGTTTGGCCCTCTTTTTGGGCATCCCAAGTTGTTGAAACCCTCTCACAACCAGCCTGTGTGTGTGTCCTAAGCTGCCAAATATGAAAACAAATAACCGCCCCCCGATAACCTATCTCTGAAATAATATTTAAGAGTGGTTGGTATTTAATGACTTTAGTCATAAAAGCTTCCTCCATACTAGAGTCAAAGGTGCATGCCACCTCCAAAACAAACACCTCTCTACACTCCTCATTAATCACAACAACATCTTGTGTATTTGCAGACAGATGAGAAAAAATTTCAGAATTATTACTGACATACTGAAACATAGATGGTTTTGCACAAGAATGTTTGTATATTCTTACTAAAGGTGATAAATACTTTGATATGTCTTTCACTATCAGGTCCACTATTCTGTCGTGGGGTGCTATTCCCTTGTAAACATGGCAGCCATTCAAGATATGTAGCAATGTTTCAGTGATCTATTCTGTAGTGTGATGCAAACAATGTGGAACCTGAGTTGTAGGAAACCAGATAGAAAGGTTGAGTCTGGTAGGGAGAATTTGTAATCTGGCTTTTACTGTGAAATTAACAATGTCCTCACTGAGTGCAGTATTCTTCAGAAATGAATGCGAAACAGAATGATCAGCAGAGGGAAGACATGCAGGTCCTGTATGACCATAGCTGGCCCTATTCTGGTTCTATACACTGGACCAGATTGGTTCCACATGTCAGCCTCAACAAAACCATAAGCAAGTCACTTGATTTACACCCCTCCCAGATGAATAGTCACAACAACGACAATATTCTGAACAAATATGTAATCATGTTTAATCAGCAAACCAAGTTGAATGAATCTCACACCTAACATACAGCATTATGGTCATTCACACTTTCACAAAAACTATACAAAACTATTAAAAAAAACATGCTTATTTGTTTTGCTTGGTCAGTGTGTTCACCCTGTTGGAGTATGGCAGTGTGAATTGGCTTTTAGGTGCTTTTGAAAACAAAACAAAAAACAGTAAAAGAAATATATATTTGTTTAATGTTTACGCAATTAACACAAAATTCTTAAATAAGGTAGTTTCTCTATTTTTGCAGTATTCAAGTGTTCATGTCCCTGAATAATATCTGCATGAACCCAAGTCTGAAGTGTACACATAATATCTAGTAGACAGCAATCCTTGTGAGTGAGAAGTCTGGTGTGGAGGCTGGATCTTGAACTGACTTCTGTCCAGGTTATCGGTCTTCGCAGGGCCAGTTATAGGTAATTAACTTGGCTGAGACTTGGGCCAGTTATGGCCCATGTGTGGCCCTTGTCTGGAATCCAGACCTGATACACACTAGGACCGTAAGTCATTGCGGTATGTGGGCCAAGCAAAAGCTGATTGTGTGGGCCAGAGCTGGGCCAGAGAAAAAATTGGCATTGGCGAGTATGTGTAACAGTGTCAGTCGCACTTGGCGGGTACTACTTTTACGAAATATAACAATGCAATGTAGTGAAAACAACAGCCCGTTTTAAAGAGATTCGCTGTTTCTGACATAAGCGAATAAAATAATATTTTCCAAAGACGAGCTCATCGTGATTAGCTGTTCTGTCATAAGCGACAAGAGCGAATCAAATAATAGGATACAAACGGGCTGAAAATATTCTCAGGTAAAAGTTATTAGAACCGTGTCTAGGTTGTCCCTAGACACGGTTCTAATAACTTTTACCTGAGAATATTTTGCTGCTTCATTTTGGAAGATTAACTTTTCCCTTCTTTATTCTTCATAATCCGAGAATGTGGCGACACATAGGCTACCTGGGGTTTCGCTGCCGAAACGGTGCAGTAAAGTACAGTATAGTTTGAAAGGCTGCACATTCGGCTGTACACATACACCGAGCTGCTTCAGACAGCGCACCAGTAGCACTTCAACGGACGAAAACACACACAAAATGCGTGGTTTTGTCAAAATTGCGTCATTATGTCAAAATGCGTGGTTTTGGCGAGTTACCTCGTAAACGTAGTCTTAAATGAGTTATAAAGTCTTAAATGACCCTAAAGAGTTGGGAGAAAATCAGATATGTCTCCGATCGCGTCTTGTGCATCAGGTTTTAAAGAGATAGTGCTGCTTTTAAAGTAAAACCCGCTGAAGTCTGTCATTGATGTAAATCAAAGAACAAAAGAAAAAGATAAATTATTGGACTGTTCTAGTTGCTGATTAACTTTTGTAGCTTGAATAAAGATCAATCTGTATAGTTTATACATTTACAATTCATAGTTTATGTGAAGATTGTTTTAAAATCACTTAAATTAAAAGTTGTTATAGATATTTCAGAGCCTATTAAATGTTAAAAATAATGGCTTTTAATTATACTGTAATGTTGAATGGCTATAATTAATAGGGAAAATTGAGGGAAAATGCATTTAACCAGTTGCAGGACAAATTAAAAACATTGTAAATATGTTTATTCATTGTAGTAGTAATAAATGCCTGTTTTTGCAAAAAGAGTTTCATGGCCGGTAAAAAAAAAACTTTGGCCGGTAAATTTTATCACGTCAACGGCCATTGGCAGGTGTGGCAAAAAGTTAGTTTTAGGCCCGGTGCACACCAAGCCGACGACGACAAACTAGTGGTGATGAAAGCGGACTGCGGGTTCGGCTCACGTCGGCAGCGTCTGGGTCCAAAGTTGCCCTGATACACCAAGCCGACGCTCGACACCCGACGGCCAAGTAGCACGTCCGTTCTGCGCCTTTTCTCACGCACTGGTTCGCCAGCTGAACAGCCAATCAGATTGATCAGATGGCCTGACTGACCGACGAGCTCCGACGCCAATTCAACATGTCGAATTGGCCAAAAAAAAGCCGACGAGGACCAACTTCAGCCGACGGCGCGGAACACACTGAGAAAACTTAGTCGGCCGACGAACAAAAACTGCTCGACAGTCAACTGTCGGCTTGGTGTGTACCGGGCTTTAGGCCCTGCATGCAAGTTTTCCCTGAAGTTTCAGTCCAGTCCAGTGTTGTTTTTGTTGGTACTGACGTAATTCCAGGAGACCTGCAGATGTTAGCAGGTGGCTATCACCACCATATGTGGCTGTTGCCCTGACATAGGTGATGATATCCTCCGAGACTCTCACGCGCTCAGAGTCAGACTGCACCCACTCCACACACACACACACACACACACAGATAATGTCTGATTTACAATAATAAAAAATTGTTTGGGCCTGCGCTGCTTATTGAAGCCTGCCTTGTTTTGTCTGTTTGTGCACCGCTTTTGTGCTTGCATTTGCCTCTAGTGGTGTGTGTGTGCATTGGTGTATTTTGATTATACTCAACTGCCACTCTAGGCAAAACAATGTCGTGCCACCCCCATTTCAAACTCACTGTAGTGAAGGACAATAACTAATAATGGACAATGAAAGTCATTGGAGGTCTAGAGACATGCTTGGCCAGTCCATCACCTTTACCCTCAGTGTGTTTGGGGTCGTTATCATGTTGGAATACTGCCCTGCGGCCCAGTCTCCGAAGGGAGGGGATCATGCTCTGCTTCAGTATGTCACAGTACATGTTGGCATTCATGGTTCCCTCAATGAACTGTAGCTCCCCAGTGCCGGCAGCACTCATGCAGCCCCAGACCATGACAATCCCACCACCATGCTTGACTGTAGGCAAGACACACTTGTTTTTGTACTCCTCACCTGGTTGCCGCCACACACGCTTGACACCATCTGAACCAAATAAGTTTATCTTGGTCTCATCAGACCACCGGACATGGTTCCAGTAATCCATGTCCTTAGTCTGCTTGTCTTCAGCAAACTGTTTGCGGGCTTTCTTGTGCATCATCTTTAGAAGAGGCTTCCTTCTGGGACGGCAGCCATGCAGACCAATTTGATGCAGTGTGCGGAATATGGTCTGAGCACTGACAGGCACTCAGCACTCATACGTCTATTTCCCAAACACAACCTCTGGATATGACGCTGAGCACGTGCACTCAATTTCTTTGGTCGACCATGGCAAGGCCTGTTCTGAGTGTAACCTGTCCTGTTAAACCGCTGTATGGTCTTGGCCACCGTGCTGCAGCTCAGTTTCAGGGTCTTGGCAATCTTCTTATAGCCTACGCCATCTTTATGTAGAGCAACAATTCTTTTTTCAGATCCTCAGAGAGTTCTTTGCCATGAGGTGCCATGTTGAACTTCCAATGACCAGTATGAGAGAGTGAGAGCGATAACACCAAATTTAACACACCTGCTCCCCATTCACACCTGAGACCTTGTAACACTAATTGGGCCCAATTTGGACATTTTCAGTTAGGGGTGTACTTAGGGTTGTACCAGACAGGGACAGGGAGGTGTGTATCCAATGTTCATGTACTCGCACTAAATTCGTGTCCCTGAGAAAGAGTCCTGTAAAACTACTCAATTCAGTACGATTTCAAGTCCTGAAATGTAGTTCATGTACTTGTGAAAACACTCAGTCTTGTTACAAGTCATTGAGGGTCTATTCAATTATTAAAATAATATTGAGCTCACAGTCCATAAGAGCATACAGGCTGATGATAGTATGGTTGCAATTGATATGTCCAAGCTTGAGGCATGGTATGTAATGGTAGTGCTGTAAGGCCATAACAAGAAGGGGATCCAATTTTATCATATCTAAAGATCTTAGGTGGTCTACGTTCCGTCAGTGGTCGCTGGGGTAAAGGCTCTGTTTCCCTTCCATCATTGCTTCCAGAGAACTGCGGTACTTCCCCGACCATATCAATTTCAACTAAATCCTCCCCTATCCCAGGTGAGTTACTGGCTGGTGTGTCCTGACTGAGACAGTCATCATTCCTTTCGGGCTCTGTTGTTTCAACTGCATGCCTTTCAAATTGAGGTGTATTTTCACGTTCAGCCACTTCCTGTGGTAACTGGATGTCCCTGAAATAATAGTCATCCTCATCGTCCTCTACCTCTCTGTCCAACTCTCTCCTAACTTTAGCTGGTCTGATATCTTTTCTTTTTTGTTTTTCAGGTGGGAGCCCCTCAGTTTCGACAGGTAATTGATCACATGGTAATAAGAGGTTTCTATGCACAACTCTCAAACTCCCTTTTCCATGTTCAGGTCCCACTTGTTTGACAACAACATGAATTAAGTCCTCCCTGTAATTTCTCAATTTTCCAGGTCCTCCCCGTGGAGTCAAATTCCGGACCAACACACGGTCGCCAGGCCTCAGTACTGTGCTCCTTACTTTGCCATCATAGTTTCTCTTGTTTCTCTGAGCAGCTTTCTGAGCATTTTCCCTTGCGATAGTGTATGCTTCTTGCATTCCATGTCTCCATTTTTCCACATAATTCTGGTGAATGCCTTCATCCGCATCACTCCGAAGATTGAACAACATGTCGACAGGTAATCTCGGAGAGTGAATGCGCATCGGAAAGCCGAACTTGAGGGCATAATCATTAAATATTTTGTCTGCTACCACTTTGCCTGACTTCGATGTGGTCGGGTACACCTGCGCAAAGCACATAAAGTGATTTTTTTTTCTCTCGCTTTTTTTCTTTTTATTACTCAAATATTATTCTTATTGTATTTTTCTATTGCTCAAATAAATCACTTATATGATGTCTAAGATTCTGTCTATTGTTTTATAATTGAAAAACTATGCAGTGGAATGTATAATGACTAAATAGTTTGTAGAACTCACATTTGGTTATTTTTCCTCAAACAGGGGCGAGGGGGGGCAAGACATATTCTCAGAAAAATGGTTGCAAGAATCAAATTTTTCATGGTATCTTCTTCAAATTTGAAATATAAACTCATGAGACATATGATTTTCAACCCATTACTTTTCTGGATTGCTCCAGGACTGATTTCATGTATTTGTATATGAAATAAATAAAAAAAAACATTCAGTGTGGTAAAAAACATTTTCAAGGTACTTCAGTGTCTATAACTTTTTATCTTTTTGAGCATTATCAACACTGGATGATGGATAGTAAAGCCTAAATCATCTTCTTTCCAAAGATACCTAAATTGTGTGTGTAGCAGACTGAGGTTAGGAACTGTTACAATTTTAAGTTAGGTAGGTCATTTTCAGCTGTGAGTCCCAATATGGGGGTGCTAGCTAACAGGTTAAACCAGGAAGACGGCTGACAGATCTAACCGACACTCGAACCACAGAAACTAAAGCAACAGGTAACACAAACCCACACATTCACTATATAACAATAGTTTTAAACTTTGTGTTAATCATTATTTATGATCCACTTCGTCAGTTTCATCTAGCATATCCATGTGATGCTAATTAAGTTTACTAATACAGCTGAAGCCCCGGTAAGTTAAACAAAGCGGCTCGAGGAGCATTTATGATGGCTGTTTTGCTAACGTTATTTACCATTTCAGACTGATATTTGCTCCTCACGTTTTTTTAATTTAATAAACTCATAATGTTACTTGCATATGTTTTTGAAATCAATGTTTTCAGAGCAAAGGTAGCGTGGAGTCCTGGGATGTCAAAGCCAACAAGATGGCTGCAATACTACGAGCCTAAAGTGAAGTAAGTAGAATTTACATTGATTTAATTGATGGGTTTTAGTGTTATGCAAGATGTAAACCATCACTTTCTGAAAGGTTTTTTTTTAAGTATATTTATTCATTTTTGGATGAATTGCTATTTTTGCAAATGTAGCAGCACAAATGTGTTACAAATACAATATTTTAGACTGAAATTTAAATCATTGATTAGCTCATGCATACACAGCAGTGCAGCTGGTCTTTCAAAGAGGGGAAGCTCATTTTCAGCCTACATCATAAAAATTGTCCATTTATTTATACGTAAATCCTGCCCTACGTTCCTTTTCAAGAAAATGCTCTGTGACCCTGTTGTACCAACTATGCGTCTTTTCCAGTGATGCTAGCCTAGCCTACTGTATGAATGAATGAATGAATGAACAAACAATCTAAAAAAAAAAGATATTAAACTCGACGGAGGAAATGTGGGAATTAGGTTAAACTGAAACAAGGAATGTGGTGTATAATAGGGTTGTCACGATACCATAAAAATGTCTTACGATACTATACCAGCTTAATTTATAATTCAATTCTATAAAATTAATCAAAATTTAATAAATAAATAGATGTAAGTGAAAACAGACAATATTATTCTCTGAATACTTAATTAACCCCTTAACTGTCACCCACAGTTTTGAACATAGACATTATAGTGCACTATCCAAACTTAAATTTTTATAATTCATGAATGAAAACATTTTGTACCATGGTATGTACCATTTCCATGGTAATGCAATGTCTGATTTTAAAATGGGTTTCAAAGGATGAATTTTGAGATTTTAGGTTTTCAACTGATATATAATTGTTTATGATTTCTAAAATATGATAGAGAAAAAGGCAACTAAGAAGACTTTCTGTGACAAAGGTCAGAACTCCTGTTATGATGTAGATTTTTCAGGTCCACTCTTGTCATAAATTAATCTATTACTTTTCCTACATAATTTTTTTAACAAAGAAGTGGTAAAATACCTATTTAGGAGTCTTAAACCTTTCCAATGATATATAGTTTGTCATGATTAGATTAGGATTTAATTGTAAAATAGTGAAGTAAACGTAGGCGTCCCACAGAGGGGACAGTGACAGTTAAGAGGTTAACGTGAATGAATGACTGGCTATTGTTATCCATGAAATTATCTAAACAAAACTCATCTTAGCACTGCACAGAAGCTGCATGAAGTGACATTTAGATGTGGCATTTATTCATTTAGACTGTATTTATAATTGCATAAATAATGTTATGAGATTAATGTTTTAAATGCTAAATTCTGAATATAGAAATATGTAGGAAAATAATGTAATATGTCTACTTTTAGACGGGAAACTTAAAAACGGCCAGCAGGTGGCAGAAGTTTGTGATTGAATCACTGAGTCATTCAAATGATTCTTTCAAAACGGCTGAATCCTTCAGGAGCGAATCAAATGACGAATCAGTGATTCGCCCAAATCTACGTGGATTTGGATTCGAACACAAACGAAACAAAAACGGCATTCTTGCTCGTGTCGTATTGCCTAAGTTTCAGGAGCATTTTTTGCTTGCATACCTTGAAATTTCCGAGTTAGCATCATGTATATTAAAACATAACATTATAAATGAATTAAAAAAAACATATAATGATTGATAAGAACCAAGTGCAAAGCCGCTATGGGACTGAGCTCGAATAGCTTCAGCGTTAGCGACTTTTTATAGTATCGCTGTCAATCAAAAGGAGATGCAGTCTTTCGACAGACCCTCCAATCATCACGCAGAAGCCTGGAGTCCAGGCCAGCCCACTCCTCCGTTCACCTCCAGAGACGCTGAGCGTCCGTGGGTGGGACATAATCGCAGCATTTATCCAATGACCATCTAGTTTCGAAGCACTGAAAAAAACTGTTCAAAACAGCCCCATTGAAGGCAATGGACGCTAGGCTTCAACAGGGAAACGCACTGACGCTACGGGAATGTATGAGAAGGAAATTGAGTCAGCCAACCTGCTATATGTATGTAGCGCCTCTCTAGTGTGTTAAACTATAAGGAGAGGTGGCTATCCTGAGTTCTTTAAATATCTGTCCAATCAAATAAGTGAGGTTTCACTAATAAACTTATCAGTCTGTAACTGGTGTGTGTGCTTACTAAGCTAACTTATTAATAAGCTTACCCCTTTAAATCACTATTTCAGCAGTAATATTTTAACTTTCACAGAAAATTAAATGTCTTGGAATTACTTTTATCCTATACACACTTTCACATTTAAACCAAACAAAATACTATTTTTCTTAATTAACTTAAAATATCAAAAGAGTCAGTAACCACAACTGTTGTATAAAAAAATATATAACAGATTTACTTGGAAAAATAGGTCAGTAAATAAATGTGTCTTGTCAATATCACTTGTAAAATCACAAATGCATTCAAATTCACATTTAAAACACAAGGGCCCAAGAAAATAAAATAGCCGGCAAAAGCTCAATTTGAAATACTCTTCAAATGTTCAAATGATGCAGGCCTGAATGTAGCTTGGGTACGTTGTAGTCTTAAACCAAATGGCTGCTTCACCACATAGGCCAAACAAAAAAAATGGTACCTTTACTCAATGTGAATATAACCTCACACGCCCAGGATCAAGGGCGTCCGCAGCAGATGACAGGATGAGAGGATTCCCGAGGAAGAGAAGAAAGTCGAAGAGAAGAGTCACATGGTTGACGATCAGGGCAAAGTCCACCACTCGGACGGTAACACTAGCCGGCTCCGTCAGGGTCGATCTCACAGTTCACACGGGCTTACTAATCGAGGTCGCTGGCCGCTAGCTTGTTAGCAAAGTCCATGCAAAACACTAACCACTAAATCAGCGGCTAAATTAAACTTATCTCAGTCTTCGTGTGCGGAGTTGGCCACCACACAGACAGAATGATCACTTGTAACGTTTCATATAAGAGTCCTTGTTGAACACTTTCAGAAAACTCGTGCACTATGCACATTAACACGTGTTTCTCCTCTAGCAAACTTCCCGCGTCTCTTCCTCCTCACTTCCTCAAACCTTGACCTCTACTGTGATTGGCTCATACACAATACTTTCAGAAATAAAATAAATTCACAAACATTTGTGTACCTCTTTCTTCATATTCTTAACCGGCATCTTTTAAGCATTTTCACATATTATTACTCAACAAATAATTAACATTTTAAATGCTGTATTCAGTAGACCCAATACATTACCCAATATATGCATTTCTCTTTTAGCAAAATTATAACTTCCTTGCTGGTCAACAAATCTTTTTAACTTTTTAACCTTCAATTATATTTATTAAACTATGAAATTATTTATTCAAACTTGTATCTTATACTAATGAATATATTTCAACAGGGTTACATGTAGCTGATTCTGAACGAACTCGTCTTCGAGATGAACGTGTTCTAACGCATTTTTAGTCAATAAAATGTTAACACAATAGTACATATTTGACCATTAATTTTTTGACATTATAGGGGAAGCTGAACTTCCCTTGCAGTCTTAAAGAAACCCCCACTGATACACAGCCCAGACAAATACTGGTTCTTTCACACCACATGAAGAACATCATGATATCCAAGGATCAGTGATGTAATGTAGTGTGCCACCATTTTTGATTAAGACTGTATTGGCAGAATGAAAAACATATTAAATTTCAGTTTGCCATTCAGAGTCATTATGCTTCAGAAGAATAGAGTCTTGAAAGTTCTAGTTCTAGTAGGCTTTCTTAATATAGTACATTTATAGTATATTGCTTGTGTGTTTCAAAGACTATACTTGAAGTAGTTCCAATTTAGCATCAAAAAGTACACTGAATACATTTAAAGTTATACTTTAGTATAATTTAATTACAACTAAAATACACTTAGTACAAAAAAAGTTGTTCCAAAGTAGCACACTTCAAGTTAACTAATCATTAACACACTTAAAGTATACTGACAATTAGTCTGGCTGCGAGTATACTTGGTATACTTTTTTTTCACAAGGGTCAGCAATGCAGCTGATTGATTTGTGCTCATTTCATTCATATAGTTTACATTCATTCACTTCACACACTCATTACTGCGTAGTAATTTTAGGGGTTTATGTATAATAACTAGCAACTGTGCCTTTCCGAATGAGGTATTTGGCTTCAGGCTAGTACATAAGAACCTATATATGGCCAAAATGTGAGACAACCAGTATGTACACTCAACGCTATTCATACTTCTAAATAACAATCAATCATCTTTAAGGATTCTTGTCTTATCAGGTTTTTGGGCCCGGGGACATGCAGAGCCATCAAAACGTGTATCTATAGTTATGAGTCTCAGAAATCAGAAGAATGAAACAGGAATTAGGAAGCGGATGATTGCTGACAGACAAAAACAGCAGTTTCCAGTAAGTTACATTATATCAGGCCAAACTATACCTTGTAGGCTGTAAATGTGTAATTTGATTTTCAGTAAACACACACACAAATAATGTCTGATTTACATTATCTGTGATCTCCAAAAAACCCCCCAAAAAAACAAAGCGGCTCGAGGAGCATTTATGATGGCTGTTTTGCTAACGTTATTTACCATTTCAGACTGATATTTGCTCCTCACGTTTTTTAATTTAATAAACTCATAACGTTACTTGCATATGTTTTTGAAATCAATGTTTTCAGAGCAAAGGCAGGGTGGAGTGCTGGGATATCAAAGCCAACAAGATGGCTGCAATACTACGAGCCTAAAGTGAAGTAAGTAGAATTCACATTGATTTAATTGATGGGTTTTAGTGTTATGCAAGATGTAAACCATCACTTTCTGAAAGGTTTTTTTTTTTAAGTATATTTATTCATTTTTGGATGAATTGCTATTTTTACAAATGTAGCAGCACAAATGGGTTACAAATACAATATTTTAGACTGAAATTTAAATCATTGATCAGTTCATGCAGACACAGCCCAGACAAATACTGGTTCTTTCACACCACATGAAGAACATCATGATATCCAAGGATCAGTGATGTAATGTAGTGTGCCACCATTTTTGATTAAGACTGTATTGGCAGAATGAAAAACTTATTAAATTTCAGTTTGCCATTCAGAGTCATTGTGTTTCAGAAGAATAGAGTTGGGTCTTGAAAGTTCTAGTTCTAGTAGGCTTTCTTAATATGGATTACAAAAAAGGTCTTGTGTGTTATATTTCAGCTTGCACTTATCTTAAACTTGCTTTGGGTTTGTATTAAGGTGTGTTGATTTATTATTTATATTTTTAATAATTTTTATTTAGTTGGTTGTTTTATTAATGAAAATTCAATTCAATTCAAGCTCAAGCACATTCAGCTGATACACCCCTGAAAGTTTTTCCCAATTAAATCCCATTGTCCGACAGCTCTGGAAGACATGTTGTGAAAATTACTACAAGTTTTTGAAAAGTACTACAGGGTTTTAAATGGACACACACTGTCAGACTGTGTCTCCTGTGTCTATTTCCTGTCCGTGTCCTAGTTTAGTGTTCATTAGTTAATTCGTCTCCAGTCCTGGGTCGTTAATTATCTTGTTTCCCCCAGTGTACTTAAGTCTTGTGTTCCCTCCAGTCAGCATTCAGTCTTGTATGTCAATCGTTGAATGTGTTCGTCCTTGTATTTTGGTTATTGTTAATAAAATCCTCATCCCGAAGTTCCTCGTCTCCGTGTCTCCCTGGAGTCAGCAGCTACGTGACAGAAGACCGAACCAAAACCGAAGAAAATGGAAGTTGCCGCTCCCATCCTTGCCCTTGTCCGTCTGGATCTCCCCTTCTACGAGTTCGTGGGGGAGTTTTGTAAATTGGCCGCGGGAGCCGTGTTGGATGACGCGGCCATCCTCCATCTGTTCCAGCTTGGGGTCTCCTACCACCGTCCCGTGGACCTCCTAGACACCACCGGATTGTGCTGGAGGGAAGGGGTCTACCGGTTTCTGGGAAGCGTCCGGTCCTGAGTCGGAACCAGCCCGCCCCCGCGGCTTTCCCCCACACGCCGCCATTCGCGGTCCGTCCTAGCCCACCGACTGAGAGTATGGCAAACCCACCGCCAGAGAGTATGGCAAGCCCGCCAGTGCCTGCCCCTCGCAAGTGTCCCCAGTGTCTCCGCTGGTCCCGTCCAGCCCTCCTGCGTCTCCGCTGGTCCCGTCCAACTCCGCGCTTCCAGAGCGCCCCCAATAGTCCGCGCTTCCAGAGCGCCTCCCAGTGCCTGCGCCACGAAGGCGCCTCCCTATCTCCGCGCTTCCAGAGCGCCGCCAAGAGCCCGCTATCCCTGATCGCGTGCCCAGTACCACCTTAAATTTCCCCAATAAATTTTTTTTGGGAGTAGTAGGGTTCCTGCCAGGCCTCCTGAGTCCCCTGACCCCAGGGATTAAAGTTCTCCGTCGCCACGACGGATTTCCATTAATTACAGCGAATCTACGACGGATTTCCGTCAATTGGAAAAAATTAGGGGAGAAGTAACATGTAGCGCATTGTTGTTGTTGTTCTGCCAGCACACCAAAAATCATCCCCACCATGTCTGCAGCTTCTCACTGACAACATAGTAACGCAGCTCGCATCATTCACAGTCGGGTTATTAACAGAGAACACAGAGCAGAATTTGATTTCGACTATTATTAATAATTCTACTCATTCCCGCAGGTTCCAACGGAATGCATCACATCTGCACCTGCTTTTGAGTCTTGAGAACTGTGCGCCCACAGATCGTGATGAGAGTGACAGCTTTTAATAATTATTAAGGGAGTTTGCAAATGTGATATTGATTTAATACAACAGATCAATAAACAATACTGCATGATTTTGCTCTATATCAACGAAAATAGTTCCAAATAAAGTAACAGCTGAGCCGCTGCGCATCTCTAAAAGCAAACACAGCGGTGTTTCATTCATGAATGAAAGTGCGTTTTTGAACGAATCTAGTGAGTCAGTGATTCATAATTACCCATTCATAAAGACAGTCACTTGCTTCATCCCTGAATGAATCAGCCGTTCGAACAAATCAATTGAATAAATGATTCAGTGCTAAAATCAGTGACATACCGCAACCTGCTGGTGGTTTCAGTTGAATTTTTAGCATATAATTTCAGTTATTTAAATCATTTAATATTTCTGTATTCAAAATTTTCTATTTAAAACATTAATGTCCACATGAATCTATGAATTTAATTGCACTCATGCCACCTCTGAGCCTCATATGATTGGTAACTCATTTGTCTTATTCTGCTTATTGATTATTGATCAGAAGGTGCTCCTAATTTTTTTAAATTAGGAGGACAAGCGCTCCTAAAAAGAAAAGTAAGCACAGAGCCATGTGTAACATATTATATCCATGCATGAGGTCTTAAAAGACACAGCAGCCTAAATAAACCTGCTGCTGTCTTTCATTATACAGTGAAGACTATCCAATGTTATTTTACAAAAAAAAAAACTGATAATTTTAATTTGTATCTTGTTGTTTTTGTTTGTGCTATTGATTGTAATTAATTTATTCGTTCTTACTTTATTATTTATTATTTACTTGTCTTTTTTAGTTAATATGAATTCAGTTCTGAGTGCAGGTGATTGAGGGTTGTGGGGGTGAAAGAATGGATAAAACACATTTGTCTGTGTTTCACTCCGTCTCGAATCGCGCTCACGGAAAGCGCTCAAGAAACAGTATCTCTTCCGTGGCTCGATACGCTTTCAACTCGCTTTTTTTTTTTTTTTAGTCTCGAGCAAGAGACTGTACAACATTCATGTTACATGCTTTGACTGGTTTTTACATAAAGCGAGTGACAGAGCACCGCATTAAAAGAAATGATCATTCATGTTTTCATAACCGATGGCCAAACTCAAAAACAAAACTAAAATTAAAACATCTTTGAGAGCAAGGGCCCCCTGGTGTTTTGGGGATCAGCTCTGGACAGGTACGGCTGTGGAATGGGGTTTGGCCAAGGAAAAATTATCTCGTTTCCCCCAGTGTACTTAAGTCCTGTGTTCCCTCCAGTCAGCGTTCGGTCTTGTATGTCAATCGTTGAATGTGTTCGTCCTTGTATTTTGGTTATTGTTAATAAAATCCTCATCCCAAAGGTTTAAATAAACACTCTTTGAATTGTTAATAATCTGTCTGTCTGTCATTGAATTTATAGATTAATTATTATGACCTTAAAAAGTGGATTCAGCATGGGGGTTAATTAGTATATTTTATTTATAGTATATTGCTTGTGTGTTTCAAAGACTATACTTGAAGTAGTTCCAGTTTAGCATCAAAAAGTACACTGAATACACTTAAAGTTATACTTTAGTATAATTTAATTACAACTAAAATACACTTAGTACAAAAAAAGTTGTTCCAAAGTAGCACACTTCAAGTTAACTAATTATTAACACACTTGAAGTATACTGACAATTAGTCTGGCTGCGAGTATACTTGGTATACTTTTTTTTCACAAGGGTCAGCAATGCAGCTGATTGATTTGTGCTCATTTCATTCATATAGTTTACATTCATTCACTTCACACACTCATTACTGCGTAGTAATTTTAGGGGTTTATGTATAATAACTAGCAACTGTGCCTTTCCGAATGAGGTATTTGGCTTCGGGCTAGTACATAGCCCTAGTACATAAGAACCTATATATGGCCAAAATGTGAGACAACCAGTATGTACACTCAACGCTATTCATACTTCTAAATAACAATCAATCATCTTTAAGGATTCTTGTCTTATCAGGTTTCTGGGCCCGGGGACATGCAGAGCCATCAAAACATTGTGTATCTATAGTTATGAGTCTCAGAAATCAGAAGAATGAAACAGGAATTAGGAAGCGGATGATTGCTGACAGACAAAAACAGCAGTTTCCAGTAAGATACATTATATCAGGCCAAACTATACCTTGTAGGCTGTAAATGTGTAATTTGATTTTCAGTAAACGCACACATATAATGTGTGATTTACATTATCTGTGATCTCCAAAAAAAAAAGAAAAAAAAAGTTTCTCTTTCTTTCTGTTTAATTACTGTAAAATTTACAGTGTACTAGATTAAATTATATATGGTGAATATTATTTGTATTTATTTATTTATTTGCTGTTGACATTAATGTAATTGTAGTTGCCATTGTGTCTTAATGAGGAGAGTATAAATTTTGAAATTATTTTACAGGTATGTTTTTTTTGGGCAAGATCAGAAAAGCAGGAGATTTGATTGCATTTAATGTTCAATTATGTTGGGATTTCGATCTATTTCAGTTACTCTGGGTTAGTTAGAGTTTAATGTTAGCATTGTGGGAAGAGTGGAGCTTTTACAGACTGATGGAAGTGTAGTGGGACAAATAGCGGGTATTCTGTTTCATTCATTAGTCTCCTCACCCTTGTATGGCTTACGCAATGATATGCCCCCCGGAAAGTGTGCCTGAGTACCGTTTGTGTGGCACTGTCCGAGGGCAATTTTGATGCAGTGCCTGACTAGCGGCTGCTACACCTTACAGCGGTCCATAGTTCATTTGTTGTTGCTGCCCATTATTTGCGTAGGTGCATGACAGATTCATAATTGTAGTACAATATAAAGGTATGTGAGACCATTGTAGCTTCATCATTGCGCATTGAGTCGTTGGTGTTGTTTCAGTGTTTTTCCCTTTGCAGTCCTGTGCTGTGCTGTGGCGATCAACTACAGACCAACTGCTGTAGCCGCAACATGACGATATGTGAACATGTTCTGTTGTGTATTTCTTTTAAAACAGTTTATAGTGTAATATTATTATGTTTTTATTTTTAGGAGTAATTGGCGTTTTAGATTAAACCTGTGGGGCAAAATTTTCTGATGCTGCTGTCTTGTCCGCACTGGATTGTTTGGGCCTGCGCTGCAATCATTGTTTGGGCCTTATTTCGTCTGTTTGTGCACCGCTTTTGCTGGAGTTTGTACTGCTTGCATTTGCCTCTAGTGGTGTGTGTGTGTGTGTGTGTGTGCATTTGTGTATTTTGATTATAGTCAGGGCTGCCGCTCTAGGCAAAACAATGTCGTGCCACCCTCATTTCACACTCACTGTTGTAAAGGACGATAACTAATAATGGACAATGAAAGTCATTGGAGGGGTTTTAAAATTGACAGCTCAAACTACAAATCAGTACAGCTTTAGCGTCATCTGTAAGTAGTTCCGCCAGACAGAAAAAGAAGTGCATTGCTTCAGACCCAGTGCGGAGCTAAATGAGAGTTCTCCAAAGTTTATTTCCAGTTTGTGCGTGCAGCTATAAGTAAGTTTAAATGTTCTTATCTTTATTGTTAATACATTTGTGTATTGTTGTTGCTGAAGTTAATCAAGCACTTCAGATATTAATGGCAATACTGTACTTTCAATACTGTATGCTTGTGTACAAAGATCACGATTCAGCAATTGCTATTCTTCTTGTGTGAATTAATGTGATTAGGATTGTTTATGACAGCTGTTTACATGTTTATCAGAACCATTATGTGGATTATATGTGTAGCATATTTGGACCAATCAGACACACAATTTTGCATTTGATTTAACAAATCAATTAGTTATTAGATTAACAAATGGTCACAGACCCCTCAACCAATACACATACTTAGGTGTAGGGTTGGGTACCGAAAACCGGTACCAATATGGCACCGGTACCTAAGTAACCGGTATGTACTAGAACCGAATCAGAACAGAGATTTCGGTGCCTCATTTCGGTGCCATGCCTGAGAGAACGATTAAAATATTTTTCCTTTGTTTCTCCGAAACGAACGTAAGAAGCATCATCACCGGCACCGCACGTGAAAAATAATTTCTCGACTGAGAAAATGCACGTGAACTCACGTCTGAAAGCTCAAATAATACAAGTCCAACAAATCTTTGTAGTAGTAACGCAAGTGTGCTGTTTTCACATTCCGACTTAAAAGCACAACTCGGGAAATGAGAGCATCCGAGGAGCGTGTGAATGCAGAAATTACACTTGCTCTGACGGCAGCAGGTAGCCCTCTATTAACTAGCTAAGCTAAACATGCTTAAATTAGGGCTGGGCGATATGAGCAAAAATTCATATTTCATATTTTTGGCTGATGTGTTGTATATGGTATATATCTCGGTATTTTGCATTCGGATTAAACATAAAGTGAATGTAAGCATGTAGGCATATATTATGTGCAAAAAGGGTTAAAATCACATTACATTCTAACATCTAAAAACAAAAATAATGCTTTTAAAGCAGAAGTTAAATTTACTAAACTAAAAATGAAAATAAAGCACAGACTTGATTACCCCATTACTTTACAGTTAGTGCTATCGTACAAATACACTTACTTGTCGGTTTAAAATTCTGCACATATCACATTTATTGTCCAACTACAAATATTTCAGCAAAATGTATATTTTAGTCAGAGTTATTGAGCTCCGTCTGTTTGGCACGCATATGTGTGCGGCGGCGCTCGTTCTGAATGACGTCTGTGAAGTTTAGCGGAGAATCGCAAAGCAAAAGCTCACGCACTTCTGACAGCAAAATGGAAATATTTCCATGGCTTTCTAACATTTACAGATGGAGAATATGTAAGTTCACATTACCTGTGAAATGTAAGTATGCATTAAGGGAAAACAGCACGTCTCTGTCAGCGGCACACGCAGCCTTTCTGTCAGAGCCGCTTTAAACTGAAACTATAAACTAAAGGCTAGTATATCGTACGAGTTTTTTTTTAAAGCCCTTCATATAAAGCTTGTCACATTTAGAACAAATTGTATTATGCACTTTCTCCGCAGCAGTTCAGTCTGTGTCCTCCCTTAGATATTTTTTCAGCTGCGCTCGTATCAAGCTTATAAAGAATATATCGATATATCATAGTAACTCAATATACCGCCCAGCCCTAGCTTAAATTAAAATGCCTAAAACTAAAATTATCTTGTATTCACGTTTTTAAACCTGTTGTCCAACAAAAGAGAACATTATAACCTTTTTAGTCCACAGCAGTTAAATGCTTCAATTTGTGATCTGATATAGCTTCTTGTCACAGAATGAGGCAGAAAATATGTTCCATAGGCTACTAATGCATCGATTAGCAATGGATTATAAATATACTTAATTATGAAAATACCAGCGATGGCTTGAATAACACAGATAAATTATATATTGTTGTAGTGGAGTGTTTAATGTATTTGTTTTATCATTCAAAACGTTTATATCTTATGTTTACTCAGTTACAGCAATAGCAATGCCTTTGTCCATATTGGGGATTTCCTGGAGCTTCATGAGTTGCATATACAGTATATACATATATAACAAGTATCGGTTCAGGCACCGTTTAGGCACCGGCACCGTTTTAAAAGTATCGATTTGGCACCGGTATCGAAAAAAACCCAAACGATACCCAACCCTACTTAGGTGCCCCTAAGTCTGTAGACGCCTCCAGACCCCCCCCGGTGCCATGACAACCCATCAGATAACACTAGTTTTATTGCTCAAAGGAATGCAAATGGTCGAGCAACACTCACTTCATATCCCCCTTTAGGAAAAATACATTATGCCATAAAATGGACTCTTCTTTAATTAATTCATAGAAAAACCTTTCTTTGAATGAACACACATATCATTAGGTCATTGTGTATAGTATTACTGCTCTTGTATATGTTTTTGTGTATTGTATACTGTTTTATGCATGCTTATAATAGATCACTAGTTAATATCACTCTAATTGTAACATGTTTGGTCTCTATCAATTCGTCTTCGGATGATCTAAGTGAGAGTGAATATTACATGTTGATACCTATGCAACATATCAGTGTCCTAAGAATCTTTAATAGAAACAACTTTCAATCCAACCCCTTTTGCAAATTACCATGCTCTCAGACAAAGGGCCATAAACCCCCCCAGTATTTCCAAACTCCCGCTTGGAAATTCAGCCTTTCTCATTGGTCAAGCCCATCCTGAGAGGTGTGACTCTTCGCAGACTTTAAAGAGCTCATGCACAGTTCCCTCTTGCACACTCTCTTCTGCTACAAATCTCCGGACTGCTGCCTGTGTGGAGAGCCTGAGCCTGAGCCGGTGCCGGCGTGCCCGGTGGGCTCCAACATATCTCAGTCTTGCGGTTCTGTTAGATTCTAAAAGATGTGAGCTAGAACTCTTCGGGACACTTAAGTTTTGCGCCAGGCTTTGCGGCCTTGACTTTCCATTCAACCAAAGCTACACGGACCTCAGAACGAGAATAACCTCTTTGGAATTCATCACTCTTCAACCCGGAAGAACGTGATCGCGAGTCCAAGACCTGAAACCATCAAGACTTTCCATCCAAGACTGCATTCCAGACATCACATCAACAATCATGGAAGTGCAAGTATGGTACATCTAACTAAACGAAGCAGAGGTTTAGTATAAGCTATAGACCCCGTTATAAACGGCGCTGATGGTTTTACTCAGGTGGTTAACTAACTCCATAACTGCATTCTGTTTTCTCTAATGGCTTCATTCATCCACTTTAGCTCCCCTTTTGTATATACGCACGAGTGTATGTATGTTTGTTTGTTTGTTTAGATTAGTTATGTGTGTTAGCGTTTAGTTAATAAAAGATGTGTGCACAAATTACATGGGTTTCTGGTTCTGCCTTGCAAATTAATGTCCCTTTACGATTTTGACCCTTACTACATGCTCTAATGCATTAATACTTAAGAAAGTATTTTCTGTGGCCACGAAAATATCCTTTCTTAGAGTTGATATGAACTTACACTGAATGGTCGCTGGACGACCAGATCAGTTGATGGCAATTTAATTCTGCTACAGTTATCACTGTCAGCCGATATAAATAATTGTAATTAATCATAATTAATTGTAATTATTTATATACAATTCCCTTTTAAGCTAATTTGCTAAATATATTTTGGTGGAGAACCTTGGCAATTGTTTAAAAATTATTTGCAAGCAGACCCAGTACTAAACTTGTGTGTTTGTTTTATAATTTTATAACGCCTTACACATGCAGTTTCTGATAAAATCAGATAGACTGTAGCTTGAATGCACCTTACTACGAGCAGTAGAAAGTTTATCAATGCTATAATGCATGTTTAAATCGTACGATAAGGAACTAACCTGATATTAGCGAAGAAAACCTAATTTCTGTTGTTAGTAGAGCGTAAGCCTTCTCTGAAGAAGAAATCTCAGATTAGCAGCCCGTATAGATGATATCAGACTAAATTAATCTGATTCTGGGCGAACATATCCTCATTTCAGCTTTAAATGTGTAAATCTTCTCTGACGAAGGAATCTCAGATTAGCAGCACAAATTAGTCTGCGTGGCGAAGAAACCCCACTTGCAGTGATATCAAAACTGGGCAACGAAGAAATCTTGCTACAGGATATTTAATTAAATGATGATTTGAGCGATGTTCCTCATCTCCCAGATTTAAGGCCTTCTTGTAACCATCGCATATCATTGTAGTTATTGAAGTGATGCAATTGAATAGCGAATTAATGGTGTAATTCCAGCCTAGCTAACTGGTAATTTTACTATTGTCTCTGAAGTGAATGTGCTGTTTTGATTTGTGAAAGAAGTTGTATGCGATACGTCATAACTGACTTCGCGTGAGTTCCCATGCATGTTTAGAGCGGTGCAAGTTCTGCTCCACTTGCGCGTGTTGTGAACTTGCATCGGTCTCTTAGCAACGTCTGATCACGGAAGTTGAGAGCAGCCTCTTCCGGTTCAATCTGATAACAGCACACACACGTCACAGACCCTTGTGTAAACAAACAACTGAGTTTAGCCAAAGCTAACTCTGTAGCAGCCGCACAGGCATCTAAGCTAAGCCCTTTACCTCAACTGCTAGCTGTTAGCATCCGACTAACTGACACTGTGTGAGTGTAAAGTGAAAAGTTTGAACAACTCCTCTCTCTCTCTCTCTCTCTCTCTCTCCCCTCAAAATTGTTTTCACTTCCTGTTTATGCTATCACCTTCTGTTTAGATTCAGGTTGGCCCCTCCTCACATATGTTGGTTCTATTTGTGTTATTTTTATTTTGACTTTATTCTACCTCTTTGATTTTGTTTTTATTTATTTACCCTGGTTTAGCTTGAATGTACCAATTCAGCTAAGTGATTTTAATTAAATCTGAGATTTAATTAAATCAATTTTTTTTTTTTTTTTTTTTTTTAATTATTTTTATTCCTTTTAGTTTCCTAAAGCTATTAGGACATTTTAATTCTTACCTTTACCTTATTTTAGTTATTTGACCATCACCATCTTCCCTCTCGGTATAGGATTAGAGCAGTTCTAGCAACTGTTGTCCCCTTAATGAGCTGTACAGGTTATTAGTAGTCTAATTCCTGTCTTTTCTGTTACCCTCTTACACCAGGGCCCTGAGCAGACTAGAAACACTTCCTATTGTTTCTGTTTGTTTACCTTAAAGTGGTTGATGTGTCCCTGCTAGCGTAGCCAGCAGTCTCCCTAGGCTTTATGACCCTGCTACATTCCTTTGAACAAGTGACATCTGCTTTGTCATATCTCCTAGCTTAAACTAAATAAGGAAAGCCCTTCTTTCTCCCTCTGTCTCTTCCTGATTTTATTTCAGTTTTGTTTATTTGATACCTTCATAATGACCAAACCTGTGAACTGTAGGACCTCAACAGACGGACACAACAAAATGAGTGCGAAAACAGCACAGTCCTTAAAAGAAGTCTTAGGTTAGCCATCTGCGGTCATGAGACTAGTTAATGATTAATCTCAGACCACGGTTTGAGCCGTTTCCTGTCAGCGTTTTCTCATCGGTGATAATGACTAACTTAATCAGGAAAAACAAAGCTCCTTTGTTTTAAAGAACTGCAAGAGTCTTTCTTGCAACCCGTGGAGCAACCGCGTGATTCAGTCAAGATATAAAGATCCATACATTTCGAACAGGAAAAGGGCCATTAAAAGGAACTTAAAGCCTCAGGCCGTCAAGACCACGAGATCTGTAACATGGCTCCCGCGTGCTCAGTCTCCAACTTTGCTCATGCAACACTAACTTACAAATGAACTTTAGAGACAATCATTCATTTCCATTTTCATTGATGCAAGTGTATGAACAAATAACATGTTTGACGTCTTACACATATGCTTTATGCTTACATACATGTTTTATGTTATGCGTGGTGTGCTATATTTCGATCTTTATCTTTATCTTTTGAATAGATTGCCATGTGTAGTATCATTTTAGAGCGTATTTCAAAAGCAGGAAGTTGGAATTAATGTTATGTCGATGTTTGGTTTCATATGAAGGGTGAATACTTTTATAACCATTTATTAGAAATATCACTCACATGATGGACGAAGCATTATGTTAATATATGCACGGAAAGAAGCCGTGCTGGGTGTGGCCTCGCCCTGTACAGACGATCTGGTTGGAAGATACCTTTAGTGGGTGGACAGAATCCAGCCCGTTAAAACTACGTGACACAAAGCTCATGAGGAGTTTTTCTAAAATGAACGAGAGCTTCTAAAAATGAACTGAGCTGCAAGAACGGAATGGGGGCTGCTGCTCCTGACAACTGGGCCGCTGGAAGCCCAGATAGCACACGTACGTCTGCAAGATGTCTGTTAAAGATCTCTTGATCTGGAAAGCATCTGCTGTCTATAAACGTCTGACAGACGTCTGTAAGATGTCAGTTTTACATACATTCTAAATCATAAACATCTTAAAGACATCTAATAGACGTCTATTTGACATCTAAAAGGAGACGTCCTATAGACGTATTGCAGATGAGCAAACACCCTAAAAAATATGTCTTGCAGATGTAAATGCAGACATCAAATAGATGTCTCCGAGATGTACGTGTGCTATCAGGGAAGACTTTACTGCTGGAAAGCCTACAGCCTTAACATCAGGTTGACCATCCAAGACTTTCACTATCAACTTCTGACAAAGGAACTTGCAAAGCCTGCAGCATAAGGACTTCGAAGCCTTGCCAGTTGCGCACGGCCAGGAAGCCACCAATCCAAAAGGATTCCCCGAGTGACGTCACGCAACAACGACATCGCAGCCGCAAAAATCAGCTCCGGGATTCCCTCAAACAACCATACAGAGAGCCAGCTCAGCCTTCAAGTCGACGTAACGCAAGTAACCAAACAAAAACATCTCTATTTGCTGAGCTGATGTGCATTAATCTTTAAGAGTAAAGTCAAAGCCTCTGTTTGTGACTCCATCAGGTCTTAGAACCTTAAACTTTCTTCAAATCGCAACCCTTTTGCCGAACGTGTGTATGTGTGTGTGTGTGTGTGTGTGTGTGTGTGTGTGTTTTGTGTTAGTATTGTATCATAGAATAGTAAATAAACTCTTGTTTCATTTATGAGGAATGGTTTGGTGCTGTGTTTTTCAAGTTTGAAACTATTTGCCGAAGATCTTGTTACCTGTTGCTCAAAATTACCCAACGAATTCTGTATTATTATCGTGGCCACGAAATAAACAGAATTGCTAAAAATACTGGTTTAATGCTCGCTGGCTCGAGTCGTTAAGAAAGTATAAATTATACGTTTTGATTAATACCAATTAATCAGATCCAGCGAATCTCTGTGATTCGATTCCCTAAAGCTAAAATTCAAATTAAAGCTTCAATAAAGAGCTAAAGTTATTACAGAGGGATGTAATGCCAGAGTAAAGTAAAGCCACAATTTACACAACAGATCTTTTTTCCTGACAAAATCAATATAATGCAATATTTCCATCTACTGAATGTAAGCTTTTCCATATTCCAAGCTTGCCTGCTGCACTGGGGACATCACATGCATGTGCGAGTCGTGAAAATTATTTAAATAAATCTAGGAATTAGGAATTGTTAGATTTTAAATCAGCGGGTTGAGGCATCAAAAGTAACTAAGCTGTTTTATGGAAAGTAACTGTAATATTGTTACTGAAATCTTATTAGTAATTAGTTACACTACTAGTTACTGCCCAACACTGGTCTGCAGCAGTGCAGCGATCGTCCATTTTTGCTGCGCTGCACGCGCTGAATTAAAGTGACAGCGCTTTGTTCACAGTAAAAATGTACATGGATTGACATGGAAATGTAGTAATTTCTAAATAAATAGATATAATTAAAGTCTACTGTGTTTCACAGGAGTTTCGGCTAGGTTTAAAACAAAGAAAAGTGCACTTTTATATAAACAAGGTGACATATGCACTTGTGGAGGTAGAAAAACAGTTCCCTTTCGAGGGAACTTCGAACTGCGTCCTCTAGGGGTCGCTATGGGGAACGCCGTCAGCGTGACCCATGTCTGAAGCATATATACAAAAACACCACATGTTGGCCGGCAACAGCCTATGACGTCACTACCGGCACGACCACAGTATAAAGGGGCGCCGGGAAAATACGTCATTCTCTTCTTCGTCTTCAGTGACTGTTTTGTTTGAAGCATGTATTCTACAGGTAAGAAACTATTTTTCTACTATGGTGAGCACTAGCAAGGCGTTTAAGAGATGTGTGCATCCGTGTCCTCGTTATTTGACACCTGATGACACACACGATCTTTGCGTCTTTTGTTTGGGCGAGGAGCACGCACGCGATGTCATCGAGGGGGCAATCTGCGTGCACTGTGAGCTTTTTTCTATGAGAAAGCTCTGCTCTCGTCTGTCTCTCTTTTCGAGGAAGGAGGGACAGCCGTCTGCTTCCCGCGGCTCGAGACCCACTGCTGCTGAGGCACGGAGGAGAATGAGCTCGTGGGGCTTGCAGGCGGAGCTGGCTCATGAGTTAGAGAGGGGGCTTTCCCTCTCGCGCTCGTCGGCCGCGAATGAGAGTGAGTCGCGGGATGACGATGATGCGATCTCTCTGACATCATCTGATCCAGCAGCTAGTGCTCTGCTGGGCTATGCCCAGGAAGAGCAGGAGATGTTTGAGGGCGAAGAAGTTGAGACTGAGCCCTCTCAATCCTCCTGCCCTGCGTATGACGAACTGTTGGAGGTTATGGAACGTGCCACGGCGAGGCTTGACTTGCCGTGGAAGCGTGCCAAGATGGTGGCGCCGCGGGGTCGTCTCGATGAGTGTTATCTTTCTGGCCATAGCCCCCCAGCTCGAGTGAGCCTTCCATTTCTTCCTGATCTCCATGCGGAGGTTGAGAGGGAGTGGAAAAAGCCGTTTTCCTCTCGCATTCATAGGTTTCAGCATACTAGTTATGCTGACATTGAGGGGATGCGTGAAAACGGCTATGAGGGGATGCCCCCTGTGGAAGAGACGCTGGCCAGCTATCTCTCTGTGGGCGAGACATCCTCTCTCAAGGCTCCCTCCTTGCCATCTAAGCCCCTTCAGGAAACATCTCGCTTAAATGGCAGGGCATACGCAGCAGCAGGTCAGGCTGTCGCTTCGTTGCACACGATGGCGGTGCTTCAGGCATACCAGGCTGATCTGCTGAAGGACCTGGGCAGGTCTATGGCGGCCATGGTGGTAACGGAGAGACATCTGTGGGTGAATCTGGCAGATGTTGGGAAGAAAGAGAAGGGCTTTCTTCTCGATGCTCCAGTCTCGCCTTCCGAGCTTTTTGGTACCTCCGTCGAGACGGTGGTCGAGAAATTTAGGGAGGCGAAGACGTGCTCAGCGGCCTTCAAAACCTTCATTCCAAGAAGGTCCAGGTCTGAGCCCGAACAACGCAGGGGTCCTGGCCCATCTCCATCTGGGGATCAGAGATGGGCACAGAAGGCTAGTGTCGCGAGTCGTGCCCCTCCCCCGCCTGCGGGTAGGGCTAGAGGGAGGCGCGGGTCAGACAGAGGTAGGCAAGACCTGAGGGAGGTGATTCAGACAAAGCGTTCTCAACGCTCTCGTCCGGACCAGAGTAAGAATTGAACATCTACTCCCTTTCCTCGAGGGGGCGTGTCATCTGCCCTTATCTTCCCCTCTCTAATTCCCCTGCAACCACCGTTTTATTCCACCTGACCGAGGTTGGGTGGGGACCAAAAGATAGAAACCTGCGCTTTAAAATCATTGCAGTCTCTATGCTGGACTTATGATGTTTTGGTTAAGTTCTATGCTTCATAGAAACTACCTTACTGATGGTCCGGACCCGACTCTTCGGATTTCACCTCCGGGACTGAACTCATGCGCAGGAACCATGGATGGGTGAGTACGATCCAGTTCTACTGTTCACTGGTATTTATGTGTTCCACACTGGCAACACTGCAGTTCCAGGACCTGCGGGTCTTTTTACTTCAGTTTCTTTGGAGAAGGTGCATGGCTATCTGAGGATATCTATGTGCTAGCTTAGGGACTGCTCCCCTTCCGAGGGTTTTTAAGTAGCAACCTCCCTGAGCCTTTGCCTAGAGTGTGCGTCTCCCCTGCTAGGGTTTAAGTACAAGCTGGCATTGCTCCCCTCACCATTGAGGGTCACCTATGCTGCTCCCATCTGAGCGTTTGAGATTCCTCTCATGCTGAGAGTTGGGTTCTCCGCTCCCCTACAGCTCTGTGTCCCATATGCTCTCCTTGTGGGTCGAGCTGGCGTTGCTCCCCTCACCATGAGGGTCACCTATGAGCATGCCGCTCCCTTCTGAGCGTCTGAGTTCCCTCTCATGCTGAGAGTTGGGTTCTCCGCTCTCCAGAGCTATGTTGTTGGTCGAGCTAGCATTGCTCCCCTCACCTTAGAGGGTCACCTATGAGCATGCCGCTCCCTTCTGAGCGTCTGAGTTCCCTCTCATGATGAGAGTTGGGTTCTCCGCTCTCCAGAACGGTGTTTCAAATCCATGTTATGGTAAGTGCGCACGCTAGTCTCTGTGCACTTTCTGAAAGCCACGTTGTGGTAAGATCGCACACCAAGTGTTTTGCGATCTTTCTAAAATCCTGTATGGTATGGGTTACGCGCTGCGGCTTTGTGCCCTTTCTTTGAGTCGGTCAGGTCCCGGTTTTCACCTTGGGCCCCACTCTACCTATGTATCCCCAGTGATACTGACTTGAACAGGGTGTTGCTACCAAGGATCTGTTGAGACAATTCCTTCAGCGAGCTCATGCAGAGCAAGCAGTAGCCCCTGGGTGACAGGCCAAGGCCTAGTTACTATCCTAGGCACTTGGTCGTATCCCCTTAAAGGAATCTTTATTTTCTGATTCCAAGCCTTTGAGCTCTACCCTGGGTCCAGGAGGCCTGGCCCCTAACAGGTAAGTTCTGGGGTATGCAGCTCAGGTTTTTGGCCGAAGGGGATAATGTCACTGACAGCCGTCGAACCGTCCCAGGGGCAACTCCCTTAGCCGGGTAGAGTTGATACTTAGTGCTCGCCTTTTTGTGCTGGCTTGCACTCCCCTCAGCATGGTGGCGTGGGTATTCCGTTCCCCATAGCGACCCCTAGAGGACGCAGTTCGAAGTTGCCTCGAAGGGAACGTCTCAGGTTACATATGTAACCTGAGACGTTCTTTAAGACCCCCGGGACTGTTTGTAATAAAGATTTAAATGTAAAAGGCACGAGAGCCGACTGTTTCTGTCTGTGGTAAGTTTTAATTTAAAATATTTGTGAAAGCCTAAAACAAGTAGGCTATATGCTGTGTTGTGTTTCCACTTGCATGAGCAGCATAATATACAAATCTATAGCCAAATGCATTTAATACGCTGTTTATATTAATTGAGTTTAAACGTGAATATGTCTTTGAAAGATTGTGTAACTGTACTGTGATAAAAGAGGATCACAATGCTGAAAAACCACTTTCAGTATAGGCTAACAACGTTTGGATTTGAAATCAAAATAATGGATAAATGTTGTGTTTGTGGTAAACAGCCGCGGATCAGGAGCGGACTGCAAACGCATCCTGTGTGAAAGCACAATGAGTCCATGCTGCTTCTGCACTGCATACGTAACGCACACGGACTGCATACGCACTGCAAATGGAGGATGTGTGAAACAGGCGTTAGGTCTCATATCTGCAGCTATAAATGTACAGATCACCTTGGTGATTTGTTTTGCCCTGTTTGAATCAGTTGGAAATTCCTGCCTAAATGCTGTTAGGATAGTTTGTAGCATGTGTGTTTCTCCTTGTTTTCGTCTAGTTCCAGTTATTGACACACTGGGGTGATGTGCAATGTACATGTTTGAAGTATTGCTGCTGATGTAGCTTATTGCTGTGTAGCAGATGTGACATACCGTTGTTTTTTTATCCACCACTCTCTTGCCATCACTCATAACTTAAAGGGAAACCAAAGTGGTCCCAAATGCCAGACCTGTTTGTTATTGGAGGATCTTCTATTTCTGGTCTGGTAATCGCATTACCATTACTAGCCATATTGCAAAAATGCGTATGTCTTACTGGAGTAGTGTGTTTTTCTTTGGAGGTGGGAGGGGCAAACACCACATTGCCTGTCACGTCGTTTGGGCTGCCTTGTTGAGTGCGATGACACTGAGAACATTATACACTTTAATCTCTTTTATTTTCGAAATATAATTAGTATTAGTC
>NC_081158.1:1778352-1825854 GCF_012432095.1 Onychostoma macrolepis | reverse complement strand
ATATTTAACAAAGAGGGACTCAAACTGGGAGACAAAGAAAGTAGTAAAAAAAAAAATAAATAGATATGACTTATATTTTTGGTAACACCATTGCTTTGAATATAGTATGAAAACACAAACACCACACTATTTGAAAACCCTATGTTTTTTGACGTTTAATACCAAGTTAACGCAGTGTGTCATTATATAATTGTACATACATTTAAAAATAAAATAAAATAAAATAAACTTTTCTCTCAATATTTAAATTCTTAGTCGCGTGCCAAGCCCGCGAACCGGGCAGCGGGCATATATAAGCCGGGTCTGTGCCCACCGCGCGCACACCTGACTCCCCTTCGAGTGACATCCCCAGCAGTGCGTTTTTCTGAGGTGAATTACTCTTTACTTAACCGATTAAGTTAAATTACTTTTTAAAAGTATGGGCCGACAACAAAAGTAAATGACATTTAAAACTATAAAGAAAGAAATACAATTTAATTATGAGTAATTATAATAACAAATAGTCCTGAGCGGGAACAGTTTGTTTTAATAACCACTAAAATAAATAGCAGGCGTTTTCACTCATGAAACCCATTAAATTGTAATAAAAGTTGGACTGTCTTTTCCGGTAAATGTATCACATCTCACATAGACAACGATTTTCCGTCTTTTTGTATAAAGTCCGCTCAAAAAAAAAAAAAAAACACCGTTAAATGCCGTTACATCAGTGTGACGTCATTGCCAATGGAGCCAATCCGGTCCGTTTGAGAGACGCTCTTTCGTTTGCGAGTCATCTGTCATGTTAACGTTACTTAAAAAGAGATAAATTATACAATTATTCTTAATAATATCTTCATTATTCATATTTGTATGGATAGTAGTGCCTTGTCACAGGTTTGACAGCGAGCGCGTGAGCTCTCTCTCTCTCTCTCTCTCACATGATGGCGCGTGCACCTCATAAACCTTGACACCTGTATAGATGAAATCGGTCATCCCTCATTTTGTAAAAAACATAATAATAATAATAATTGTTGTTATTATTATTGTTGTTGTTGTTGTTTGTTGTGATTCTCAAGAATGAAAATGCATCTTACTGTGGCTTATTTGTTAGTGGGCTGTAAGGTCTCTGCATTCTTCTTCTCATCTTGCATTATCAGATGATATTATACATATTCATCAGAGCCTTTATAAACTATGGGAATTCATTATCTATTTAGACTATCGTGAAAATAATTATTCTCTTATCTCTTTTTTCAGTGTTGATTGCCGTCTGATTGTTGTAAGTGAAAATAGTAAATCATACATACATACATAAATAAATAAATAGCATCATGCGTCTCTGATTTGCCAGATTCATCATAACATGCTATTTAATCAATAATCACTGATGAAACTGAAAACATTTTAATTTGTAAAGACAAACCTCACTCATATTCATTCTTCTTTTTCTCTCTTTTGTTGGTGTCTACAGCAGCTACATACACCACAAAGACTCTTTTCAGAGCCACATCACGAGAGCGTCTTTGGCTTTGTGAGTATATATTTTGACTGACTGTCAGATACCTCTCAGTATTTGGGTTTAGATCAACTAAAGAAACATCATGCAGCATGATAGTAATGTCTTAATGAAGACATAAAAGGGTTAATTTAAAAAAATTAAAATAAAATAAAATAAATAAATACATAAATAAATAAAATTTATTGAATCTGCCAGATTCATCATAACATACTAATTGAATTCTTGATATCAGCAATTCGCTTTTTTAAGAGTATCAAAGTAATTATTGATATGAACAAAGGCAGTTGATATTAGAAATTGCCCATGCAACTAGTGAAAATAGTTAAAATATTATTTAAGATATCAGTAATTCTAAGAATAGCTATGGTAATGAGTTAATGAATATTAATGAAATCTGCTTTTCCCATAATCTTCTTTTTAGCGTCAGTGTAGGTGAAAGATGGAGGAAGAATATCCATGCACAGAAATGGGTCCTCCTTTATTTATTTATTTAGTCAATGAAGCATAAAAATTATATTATGGCTAGATTTATTTATTAATTTTTGTTAATGTTAAAAAAAAAAAAAAGTTTCATCCTGTTTCTATTTATTGGTCACCAAGTCCACTTAAACCATATCTCGGTAGCAGAAACAAAAATACCTGAAACATTAAAAGTAATAATAATAATAATAATAATAATCCTTAGGAATAGAACTGGGCCCTGCTTACATAGGCCCTTCAAAATTTGTTCTGATGACACTCACTGTCCCATGACATTAAATTTTGGGCAGATCAAAAATTTATTTTTACATTAAATATTGACATTTTGGCCATTCTTTCGAGGTTAGTCCTAACCCTCATCCAGCAATCATCAACTGATTAGAA
Source organism: Onychostoma macrolepis (assembly GCF_012432095.1). Classification (NCBI taxonomy): domain Eukaryota; kingdom Metazoa; phylum Chordata; class Actinopteri; order Cypriniformes; family Cyprinidae; genus Onychostoma; species Onychostoma macrolepis. The sequence continues at coordinate 1,823,492 of NC_081158.1, read as the reverse complement.
TTAGAGATAAATTCTTCAGGTATCGAGCCCTTCAAAAGAAAAAAAAAGAAAAAAAGAGGTTGACACCCTCACCTTTAAATTTTAGTCACAACAAAGTAACTTGCTGAATTAAATGGTGTTATGTAAAATAAGTGATCACACACACATTTATTAAGCTTTTGTATGCTATTTCTAGGCACACATTTAGGTCCAATACTTTAAACAAAATGACAAAACTGACATTACCTGTTATACTGCTTCCCCAATTACAGAGAGTTCTCTACAGTCAACCATACTCACTCAACGACGATATCCACAGTTCACACTCTCTGTCCAAAACAAGGTATGTGTATTTACTGTGATAGAATTATTAGACATTAAGCCAGTGGTTCTGAATTCCAATCTTGGGGACCCATAACACCACACATTCTGGATGTCTCTCTCATCTAACATGCTCTTTTCAGTTTAAGGAGCTTCTATTATATGATGAGTTGAATCACATGTAAAAGACATCCAAAATGTGCAATGCAAGGGTCTTCCAATACTGCAGTTGAGAACCACTGCATTTGGCTTAGCAGGTTAGTGCAGTGCATCTTCGTGTGTGTGTGTGTGTGTGTGTGTTAATATCTCAGTACCATGGATAGCAAAAAGCAATCTTACTGGACATTGCGGAGAAAAGCCAAGGCTAAGGTGGACAAACAACTTCAGTCAATGGAAGCATTATCACCATCATCATGGAGGGAGGAGTATGGTGGCATGCACAGTGACACAAACAGCACCGTTGATGACAACAATGACTTTATGGACGGTTTGTCCCATATCGATGAATGTGTCACCATGGCAAGTGCTTCACATAGCAGTGAATCTGACACAGACTCGGACACAGATTCTGAACTGCATCCATGTTCCCTGAATGATGGCTTGGCAACCTGGGCAACAGAACATAAAATAACACATGTTGCACTAAATTCATTACTGAGTATCCTCCGCAAGCACGATCTGAATCTGCCGAAAGATGCCAGGACACTATTAGGAACAGTGCGTTCAAACAGAACTGAAGTCCAAAACAAGGCTGGTGGCCAGTACTATCATTTTGGTCTACTGGAATCCATTTCAGGGGTACTCTACAGCAACATGGACATTTTGCGGAACATGAGCAATCTGAAGCTCCAGGTGAGTATTGATGGTCTGCCTCTCTACAAGAGTTCAGCAACTCAATTCTGGCCGATTCTTGGAACTGTGCAAAACCTGGTGCAGGAGGAACCTGTGACAATAGGTTTATTTTGTGGTGAGAGTAAACCAAGCTCACTGGATGAGCATCTTGAGGACTTCATCTGTGAAATAAAACACTTAAGTTATGATTTTGAATTTGAAGGACTCAAGTTAACTTTACAGCTTACCTCAATGGTTTGTGACGCACCTCCACGTGCATTTCTGAAAAAAGTGAAAGGCCACACAGGCTACCATGGATGCGAAAAGTGCATTCAGGATGGAGTGCACCTGGAGAACAGGAGGACATTCCCTAGAAATGACATGCCTCTTAGAAATGATGACAACTTCAGAAATAAGACCGATCCAGAACACCACCATGGCACCTCACCTCTGGAAGAAACCTCCCTGGATATGGTCTCTGGATTCCCCCTTGATTACATGCACCTTGTGTGCCTTGGTGTCATGAGGCGACTTCTCCACTTGTGGCTTCGACTGGGTCCTGTAACTTGCAGGCTGTCAGGATTTCAAGCCACTGTGCTGACAGAAAGGTTGGTTGGTGCCAAGAAAAATGTGCCTATGGAATTTGCGCGCAAACCAAGGGCAGTGAGGGAAATAGATCAATGGAAGGCGACTGAGTTTAGACAGTTTTTATTCTACACAGGCCCTGTTATGCTGAAAGACCTACTCAGCACAGAGGTGTACAAAAACTTCCTGCTGTTTTTTGTGGGAATCTTCATCTTGTGCAATAACAGCCTAATTGGTCATCACATCGACTATGCCAATGATATTCTGCGACTTTTTGTCACACACTTTGGACAACTATATGGCCCCAAATTCCTGTCCTACAATGTCCACTGTCTTGTACATCTTGCAGAAGATGCAAAACACCACGGTGTCCTCAACAACTTCAGTGCTTTCCAGTACGAGAATCACCTTAACAAGCTGAAGAGACTCTTGCGGAAACCTACACGTCCACTGAGTCAAATTGTGAGAAGGTTCTCAGAAATGCAAAGCAGCGGCAAAAAAAAGGAGAAAAACAACCCACCACTGCTCAGAGAACAACACACAGCTGGTCCTCTACCCGAATGTCTTCATGGAGCTTCACAGTACAAAGAAATAAAAACATGTTCTTACACTCTGAAACTGGACCAGGCCAACAGTTTTGTTTACATTGATGGGAAAGTTGCAAAACATAATTTCAGCAAGGGATGACATTTACGTGGCCTACACTACCTTCAACAATCATGAACTTTTTTTTGATTATCCCCTTCCATCTTCAGCACTTGGTATTCATCTAGTTGATGGCATCTCAGGACCAACACATTTCTGCAAGTTTGAGAACATTGAGGAGAAAGCTTACTTAGTTCCTTATGACCGTTATTTTGTTTCAGTCCCTCTTTTACACACACAATAATTCTTTTTTTCCCACTTTTTCCTTTTTGACTTGCTACATATATTTTGGGTAATTAAATCATGCATATGAACAACTGAAATGTAACAGATGTCGTTACACATTATGGGGCTCTAGGTTGTTGCAGCCAAAAAAACAAAAAAGACATGTACCTGATAGTGGAGTTCGTCGGAGAAGGGAGTACCGGTCCTGTAGCAAAGCCCTGGTACTCAGATGGCCACTCATGGTGGCCTCCATACAAAGAGTTGGACCGGTTACTGAAGAGCGTCAGGTCGATGGAGGCACCACAGCCAGATAAGGGTTGGACCAAGCATCAGGCCAGAATTCTACATGAGTCGAGTAAGCAGGTTAAACTACACTTTAAATAAACATTAAAACAGATGGCAAAATCATAAATACATGACATTCCATGGCTTAATGTTTTTATGAATTAAGTTCACATACTTTGGTTCTTTCAGCATCTTTTGACAACATTTCCAAAAAAATGGAAAAGGGCATAAAATAGAATGCACAAGTAAGTTGTAAAAATGCATATTTCACTTTGAAAATAGATACATTGAAAAGTAATTTTAAAAAACAGCCGAAAAAAGAAGAAAATGTCAATGCACCAGCAGACAAGACAGAGCAGCTTACTTTAGGTATGAAAGAAAGTCTCAGCTTTAAATTGTTTAATTTTTCAAACAATAAAAATAATTTTGTTGCTTTTTAATGTGTCGTGACAGATCGCTGTAGTGCTTCAGTTTAAGTGGCACGTGAACTGATCACCTCTTCCTCTTTACTAGTTACAGCATGAAATAAATTTGTATGAGCATCATAATCCGGTCATACTTTCTGGTCTGGTTTGTTTGTCGCAGATTTTACGTTATGATTGGTCAGATCGCCTGTCAATCAAACTTCCTGCAAAGGGTCAATTGTGCCAATTTTTTGCCACATGCAAAGAAAGAATTGTGCCAAATTCAGTTTTATTTTTATTTTTTTACTATATTTTGGCCTTTTCCTAACCTTCTTAAGTTATTGTACAGTGTCAGAAGACTTGTATATAGACCACAGAAAGTAGTATGCACCCTTTTTGGAGTTTGAATTCCGAGAGGAAATTACATTGTACTTATTGTTTTTTAAAGGGGACCTAACACAGGCAGTTTTGGCCAATCTCATGTTAATCTAGAGTACCTATACAGTAGTATTGCATCCTTCTCATCTCCAAAAAGTCTTTAGTTTTATCATATTTATAAAAGAAAGATACAGCTTTATGATTCTTTCTGAAAAAAGCCGAGCTCCTGGAGGCGTGCCGTGGGTGGAGCTAAAGAGTCAAGCGGGAGCGCGCGCAGATTTGCTTATTAGCGATTGTGTACAAGCTGTGATATTGCTATAGCCTAAATAAAACGGGGAAAAAAAATAAAAAATCTTAATTGTCTTAAAGTATGACTGACAATCAGGTCCAGCCATACATATTTGATCCAGAACCGGCAACAGCAGCAACTACAACTACAGCAGGACGTGTCTATATATGGTAAGTACTGTCTTACTCATCTGATTAGCGGCTATTGGTAATTGCCTTTAATGATGTCCTCTTAATTATTTTTTTTCTGTATTTTCCCATTTTAAAAGGTGCACGTGTGGGAATTGCAGGACAATGCCAACTGAGGCAGAAAACATTTCACATGCCAAGCAATAGAACCGGTAACGTTAATAATGCTGTGGTTAAATGCATTCATGTATATAACTTATACTAAATTTTACGGGTGTAACAAGGCCCCCTTTAAATAAACATCAACAACTCAGGTTCTTTCAAATAAATCCCCAAGATTTATTGATGGCTTTACAGTTGTTTTATTATACAGGACACCCTACACACATGAGTTAACCCCGCAAGAGTTGAGCATCAAACCATGCAAAAGGACAAACAAGTCACACAAAACCATTAAATAAATTCAAAACACAAAAAAAGATAAACCTTGTGATTCATACCATTCATCAAAAGTAAAAGACGTGCAAAAATAGCTCAACTCTGCTCAAGCACTAAGCATATAGTGTCCTTGTAAAGTATATATAAACAGTGGGGAAGACAAACAAAATACAAAATACAAAAAAGAAACTAGTCCACCCAAAAGGCCGTTCCTATTTCTTTCGGCCAAATTACCGATGCAAATACCCGGGTGGACTAGACAATTACCCAAACCAAACAAACCAAAAAAAAAAAAAAAAACCCCAAATACAACAAGAGCAACAAATGAGCTCCGTAGAGCTGAAACACACACACTACACACACATTAAAATACCTTTTTTATTTATATCAAGACAAAGACCTACTAAAACATTTTAGAGCTTCAATCAAACTCCTACCTATGTCAAAGATCCAAAAGACGACATATGCGATCCTCTCGCCTATGACACAATAGGCTTACACACACATATATATATATATATATATATATATATATTAGTGCTGTCAATCGATTAAAAAATTTAATCGCGTTAATCACAGTCGTGGACTGTGATTAATCATGATTAATCACAAATTTAAAATACTAGGATTTACCTGTAAATGTGTTGGAAAAGAAATGCATGACAAACTAGTTTAAGGAAACAGAACCTTTCACACTTCCGCCAGGTATAAGACATAATCCTTATTATTCTTTTATCATTATTCTTTTGTTTTTATTCAGCCATTATCAGCCTTTAAACTGGCAATAAAACGTTTACCAAGCCACATCGCTTCAATCCCATTATACATTTACCCAACTATTATCAAAAGTATTTCTAAATAAATACAACAAATCATTTCTTGCGACCTTACGTGAAGTATTATGACAAAATGCATTATAAAGAAGAATTGGACCTGTTCTGCAGCTGCATTAGAGCTAATATTAGCATCATGCTACGTAAGACAATTTATGAGATTAATAATGCACTTTTACTCAGAACTCACTTCAAACCACCATCGAGTGTTTGTAATAACTTCATTTTACGATCACATGTGGAATTTGGTCATTTACTGTTGTTAAAATATGCTATTTATAGCCTTTTATATCGCTGCACAAATTAGCATTTCAGATGCACACATTCATCTCAAGAAAATCACATACAGACCATATCTATCATAATCATGTGTTTATTATCTTATATAATCTATAGTGGCTCTTGTCATATTTATTGCTGCTGTGTAAAAGCCTTAACATTTACGCTCTGGCTGAAACTCACGTTGTTTGTGATGTTACAACCGCCTCTCCGTTCTTAAGTTGCCAGGTATACATTCCAAGTGTAATACACATTAGTAAAAGGATCTATTTTTATATATGCGGTACATTAAAAAAGTAGCCCAAAAAACCGCAACCCATGGCTCTGCAATTTTTCCCGCGACTGTATTTTCAAAATAGCCCACTTGTGCCGCTGCCCTGGCAACACTGGTTCGTTGTATCCTCATCACACAATGATAGATAACCTTCCGAGCTGCGATGACGGGAAGAAGTTGGGGTCAAACCTTATCAAACGTTTTATCGGCGTTAAAAAAATATTAACGTTGACACCCCTAATATATATATAATATATATATATATATATAATATATTGCCAATTAATGCAGTATTTAAGGTTAAAGTAGACTAGGCCTTTAAAATCTGGGTTTTGAAGGCAGATCAGTGCCCTCTGATGGGAATAAAAGGAAACCTGTAATGTCATGGTGTAACCACTAGATTCTTGTATAGTGCTATAAAAACAGACTTATAGTTGTTTTAAGACATAATTACTACCTTTTATTAGGTTGTTGCATTTGCATATATATTCTCAAATACTACTTTGTCAAGTTTGAAATTTGTCTTAGATGTTGATTTGAAGTGTCAGTGTTTGCATTATCACTACAGTCAAACCAGAACACAGAAGGCATTGTTATACATAATATCAATTTAATAAAAACATAAAAATGAGCAGAAACAGATACCAGTTAGGGTTGGGCCGATAGACAATGCCATCGTCCATCGCCGATGGCTGACAGACATCACGATGTTGAGCCGACATTGTGATCCCCCCCTCCCCCCTCTTCTGCAATCCACCACATCACAATACCGTGTTCGGAAAGGAAATTAAGTGTACTACGGAACCCCTAAAGGGAATAAATAGCCTACGAAATGGGAGGATAAAATTTTTTTTTTTAAATATTTTCTCTCGCAATTAAATCGTTGGGTAATTATACTGTATATAAATTGCGGGCATCAGGGAGCTGCTACTAATATGCAGGGAATTGAAACCGCTTTCAAATGCGCGCTCTCATTTCACTTTCACGATCACACGGACTCTACTTACAGAGCGGCAGTTACCACACATTTTACAAGATTAGATATTTGTCAGTGGACCACTGACAGCGGTGTCAGTATCTGCAAATCATTCGCCAGTGTCCTCTCAGTCATCTCTCCTTACTGTTGTGTATGTGGTAACTTTCATGTGCTGTAATTTAAGGGGCAACCGTGGCTAACGTCCCTTTAGTGGCTACGTAGAACGCATTATTTGTTTTCCGTGCCTTTCTGCATGCGGATTCATGCTTCGAGCACACCCCTAACCCCGTCCCCCGATGTCATCGTCCATCACGATGTTTCACTGTAGACATCGCCCAACCCTAATACCAGTACTGAAAAAAACTATTTGAACATTTTGAGAAAAGCATTTGTGGGAGAAAAACACTGTAGCTAATGTGCAGTTTCTAGACAAATTTTATGTCTTTAATTTTAAACTCAAAAAATAGATCAATCCCAAATCAATCCATGCATGTTTTTAGTACTAGTAATGTCCAAAATATATGAGAAAACCAGTTTTGCCCAGTGATGAGAGAAACAATCTTTTTGAAACTTTGAATCAACTGAACCAATTGCTTCACAAAGCGATTCAGTTAATCACTCAATGATAGATCATAGAATTGGTGTCATTTGATCATATTTTCTCTAGCAGCTGTATTTTGGACTCACCGTAGCTGGTTTATTGATGAAGCAACAGCAAACTGGTCTAGAGATCTTGAATATGAAATATGATTTTTGAAAGACAAGTTGCTGTAATACATCAGTTTGAACAGCTTCTGTCTTTTTAACCACACAGTAGCATTATCCCTGTCTTATGATAATTCACATTATCACCAGGGGCGGTTCTTGACCACAGTAACTGGGGTGGGGGGATGGGGTGGGGGGGTGCAAACAGGGCCCACTTGTGCTTTTAGGGGGCACAATTTTTAAATTCATCCTATACTTTAAGTATTATTAATTCAGTCATTTTTCACCATGTCATGTATCATTGCAATCTCTAGAAGTAATTTATAACAATTTCAACTAAAATGAATATTACATCATGTTTAATTTATTTTGACAAATAATTTTGTAGGTAAGGGGCATCATTCTTGAGGGGGCACGAGTGAAGGGGGGGGGGTACTCTCATGCTTGTCATATGACACACAGCAGCCACAATACCACTGTATAACTGATATAGGCTTATGTATTATTATTTTTTTATTCAAAATATTCCCAAAATATATCATGAAATATCTCGATTCTCAAATATGTGTAAGTAAATGCATTTTGCACCTTTATAGATTAAGTTGATCTATAATGGGCGATAGGCAAAGTAGCCTAATAGCGTAATATTAACTTTGCATAAACTTTGCTTTTTACTTAAGTACCAGATGTCATACCATAAAATGAGTGTCATACCATAAACATATAATACCACTACTTTGTATTTTATGTGGATTTAATTAAAACATTGTAAGTTACTAATTAGCCCATAACACTTTCATTGTACAAAAAGAGCAAAGACATTTATCAAAGAACATTTTCACTTCAGTCCAGCGGGTTCAAGCACTCTCAAAAACTCCCATAATAATCTCTAAAGCTGTTTACACTGTGCAATTAATATCTGACTTGCAATCATACATCTTCACTTTGTTGTTTCTGAGGAGAGAATTCAGCGCGGTGACGAAATAGGGTGCTTCGGCAATGACTCATCTGAACGCTTCTGATTGGTCCTTGCATTCATACTGTAAGCTCAACAGAATCGTATGTGATTGGTTATAATGCGCAGTGCTTTAAAAACGTGTCTCTGGCTCTGTGCCAGCCAGCCAACGCAGATTTGAATTTAACAGCTGTTTTTCTTTTAATATAGTTTACAGGACAAACTGCGCATTTCACCCAAAATTGTTTGGTGTGATATGATGCCAAATTTAGGGGGGCCCAGCTTGTTGACAGGGGGGCACTGGGCCCCCTAGAACCGCCCCTGATTATCACACAAGTACTGGATAAAAGTTCAGATATAAACATTGACGTCTGCAGTAGCAGTCAAAAAAAAAAAAAAGAGTAAATCACCTTTTGAAAGTAACTTGACTAGTAACTATTAAAAATATATTTGTCATTTAGTCATTCATTCAAGAGATTCGTTAATAAATTAATGAAACAATACAAGACTTCATGAGTGAGTCAGCGATTCATTCATTCAAACTTTTTTAATAATAAATTCAATGTTTTCTTTATTTGAAAATGGCTGCACAGCAGCACTTGTGCTAAAACTCAGAATGTGGTGTTGATTTATATTTATTAATTACACGTGCTTGTTTTAATGTTCAGAAGAATACCTGATGTATGATAATCTGTACATTACAATAATGTAAAAAAAGATTTTATCCACGTTTTCCTGAGATGAGTGAGAAAATGAATTCACACATTTAGCACTTCCAGCATTAAAATAACATCAGCACACTTGTGTTATGTTTAAGATGCTGTATTTAATAAAAAATAAAAAATGTAAATCAATTTTTGTTTAAGATTGTTTAATTTACAGTGCAATGGTTATATAAAAATATTTAAATATTATTTATTTATTTATAAAATATTTTATTTAAAATGTTTAAATGCAGTATTTTTTGTAGTGACGACCGAGAAGCAGAACACGAGCAGAGCTACGAGAGAAGCGCCTTTCAGAAACAGGCCATTCTGTTAATGCTTGAAAAGGTTTTTTAAACGGAGAACTTTAAAAAACATCCGTGTGTGAATTTCATCTTTGTGTTTGAATTTTCTGTTGCTGACAGACTTGAATGAAGTCTGTCCTGATGTTCAGTCTCTGTCGTCATCTGCATTTGTCATAATTATTTAACTTATTGCCTCTGAAATAACTTGCATACTGTAATTTTTGTTTTATAAAGCTGTCAGGATGTATATAATGCACTTCTCTGCATCGTGTCTGATGATACATTGATCTGCAGTCTATCAGACGTCTTGGGAGACAGACGGCTCTCTGATAAGAACACGTGGAGCTCAAGTCTGCGTCCTGATGTAGTGATGAGCTCCAGTGCTGTCTGGACCGCTCTCCTTCTCCAGTTCACTTCATGCTGCTGAGTGTGAGGAGGCTGGAGGATCTTCATCAGGACCTCAGCATGGGCTTGGAATCGCTCCTTTGCTCCAGATAAACACATATGATCCACAAATAAAAAAAATTAAATACGTCACAAACACAACTCTGCCTGGAATTCAATTGTTACGCTTTCTGTGTGTTTGTGAATCGCAGCACACAGCTGTGGATTTCCAAACATTTTTTACATCAAGACGAGCACACAAATCCACAGACAGGTGGACAAGGTCAACAAAAACTGAAACTAAGATGAAAACAACTGATCAAAATCATTTTCATAAACTGACATAAAATAAAAATGAAAAAACAATTACTGAAAAACGAACTGAAATAAAATATTTCTTCACTACAGTTCTGCAAGTTTGACTAAAATAAATGCAGTGGGACGAGGATTTGAGTCCAAGGTGTGATTTATATGCGGTATAAATATTACTGTATTATCAAATTACATTTACCATTCAGTCTAAAAACTTTCAAATATGACACTTTATGTTAATAATAATTGTATATTACTCCAATATAAATACACATGGATATCATGGAGTTATCTGTGCTTGATGACGTTACGGGTTTCGATATTTCGATGTTAAGTGCATCTAGTGAAGTTAAAGGTGCTGTATGTAGGATTGACACCTAGCGGTTGAACTAGGTATTGCAGTCCAAATTCAAAATATTGGAGACGTTTTTTTTTCACCCGGCCCCTCCTCCTCAGACTTGACGCACACGCAGGTTGCCAGATTAAGGACACCAACAGAAACGAGCGCACATGCCGATGAATGAAATTAAATACGCTGTGTTTTCCGCCAACTGGCAACCCGCGGTGCCGAAATACAGTTGGGTAAACTGGCAGTGGGCGGGTTTCACAAACCATAACAAACACAGACATTCCGGGCCGGAATGCACATTTTCAAAGGAGAATAACTGACTGTAGCATTGTTTTTCAGATAAACAAGTATGTTAACTTAGCATGTTTCTTTTTTTTTTTTTTTTTTATTATGCAAACAAGCATAAAATACATACAAAATAACCAAGGTCAACAAAACATACATGACAGCCAACATGATTTGTGTGAGTGAGTGAGTGAGTGAGTGAGTGTGTGTGTGTGTGTGTGTGTGTGTGTGTGTGTGTGTGTGAGACTGGGTGTTGGGGGTGAAAGTATATAAATCAAAGAAAGTACATCAGACATGACAATAGCAAAAAAATAAAAAAAATAAAATAAAATAAATAACAATAGTAATGATAACAGTAATAATAATAATAGTAATAATAGCATTAATAAAAATAAAAAATAAATTAAAGGATGGAGGATGAGGAAGGTGATAAGTAATAACAGTAATAGTAGCAGCAATAACGATAATAAACTTATTCATCCAAGACAGGGGGTGGTTGGGGAATCAGGAAGAGGACAAATAGTAATAATAATAATAATAATAATAATAATGTTAGTAATATTAATGAAGTAATAGTAATGACGAAATAATAATAGTAATAATAATAATAAAGCTGTAAATAGAAAGATGTTGTGAGGCTGCCTCTGGGCCCTCCATGTGTAAGGCATAAATTATGCCAAAAAACGAGCCATCAAGGAGAGGTGCTGCGGGGCACAAGGCCCAAAGTTCCACCCCCGGCCGCCACTCACATGCCATGCTTACCCTACATATGTATATGTATATGTATATGTATAGTTGAGTGTATGATGCATTAAAAAAGCGTGACGTGCAGCGTGGAGCCAGTCCAGTTCAAAGTCCAGGCCCCCATGCTCACGTCTCACTTACCCTGTGTGTGTCTGATATACATATATGCATTTTTTTTTTTTTTTTTTTTTAAAATGCATGTTTCTTAAATATCTGCAAACATATTATAGTATTTTTATGCTTTAGTAGAGTCAAAATCCTACATACAGCACCTTTAACTTGTGTAGATTTAAGGAGTACAAAAGGCTTTACCCATCCACCCACCATCTACTCGAGCCAATCAGATAACAGAAACATTGCGTTGACCAGCATCTCGTTCTCGCTACAACCATCACATTCTGCTTTACAGTCAGGATGGGAACAGATTCATTTTGCTCTCCTGAAGGGAGCAACATTCTTTGGGCTCTTCGTTCCTCTAAACTCTTAGTAATCATTGTAAATTAGATATCATTCGAAAGCCTAAAAACTCAAAATTCATCAAAATTCATCAGTGAAAACCATTATGAAATCAGACATTCTGTTATCTTGGAATGGTAAATTCTTTTAGCGGTGTCAGGTGTCATATTACAAAATACTTCACCATATTTTATAATCAAATCTTTTTAGAATACATTTTGTCAGAAAGGTCTGAGTCTTAAGATTTCATATTTGTTCATTATTTTGGAATAGACAACATTGCAACAGAAATGTAAACGTGTGTGACAGGGAAATGCATCAAGAAGTCACTGGAGTTTGGGTGTCACCTGGTGCCTATTTTTAATAACATGTTCTAATTAAAATCTCACAGGGACCTCAGATTTTTTTCTTATATACAGTATATCTATTTAACTTATTTAGGGAACACAACTTATATATATATATTTATATGGCTTTAATTTTATAGCAATTTTATACAATATTTATTTTAAATAAAATAAAAACTTCTTTGCACAGTACATTTTCATTACAGTAAACAAACTTCCTTTTTTGAAATGCTTTCACTTCAGCAATAACCTGCTGGTCTCTTTATAAAGAGACCAGCCTCAGGTCTGTATTCCAAAGCGTTCCTAAATTACAGCATGTTCAGAAAGGGGGCGGCGGTTAAGGGGTTAAGTGATTTTTGTGTGGGTAAACCTTCGTTAATGTGGCTTCTTTATATTTCCACTGGGATCCGTGAATCAGGATAAACTCAGGATTGTATATAAATTATGATTATTCACAGATCCTGAGCGACAACAGCCTCTCTACACCTGACAGAATCAAACAGAACGCATTATAATCAATCACCTGTACTTACACAAATACAGGACAAATATCAAATATGAGTACAGTAACAGTATGAGCCTCAGAATCGCTGCAGCTCTACTGCGGTGTTGTGAGTGGATTTGCAATACATTTAATTAATGTCTAAAATATTTATAATGCTTAATTGTTAGATCATCATTAAATATGCTTGACTGAAGAACTGGGAAATGCTGTCGGCTGTTGTGTGACAGTAATTTCATCTGTTAAATGAATCGAGTTATTTATTAGTCTATCGATTCTAGAATTATGTGACGCTTTCATATAACGTTTCTATCCAGTGTTCCCATAAAGAGACGTAAAGCACTATTTCTCTTCCTCTAATATTTTTAAAGGTGATTAAAACATTAAAACAGGCTTGGCTTGATACACAATCTCACAGTCTTGTACTGCGCCACTTCTTATGGACCTTATAATTCCTATCTGAACCGGTGTAGATAAATAAGCAAAGCGTGATTGGTTGTAGTGAGAACGTGCTGTGATTGGTCAGCAGCAGACGGTGGGTGGAGTCCACCTGTCTGGATTTGTGCACACGTCTTGACGCCAGAAACATTTCGAAATCCTCAAATGCGTGCTGCGATGCACAAATGCACAAGAAGCGACTGGCAAACGAATGCCTGGCAGAGCTGTGTTTGTGAGTCTCTTCACATTTATTTGTGGATCACTGTAATAAAGGCACAGTTGTAAACCCACAGCTGAACAGAGCAGCTTCTGGCTCTGGATGAGGAGAGTGGAGAAGTTCTGGAGTCCTAACATCTCTGGAAGAGAGATGATCCCGGGTTAAAGGAGCTCAGAGCTGCTGCCCAACCTGTCAAACAATGAGAGCATGACAATAAGCTTCTGTTCTGAACTGAAAAGAGCTCTTTCTTATTTAAAAGGCCTGAATCGATCAAAAGAACATCTCTTTTCTGATGCTTTTTTTTCAGTTTCCTTCTCCTTCATTCGCTGTGGAGAGGTCTCCAAACCAGGCATGATCTAAGATGTCCTGTAAAGTCTCAATCATTGCTGGCCCTCCGTACCCAAGTTTCCGAAGAAGATCCCTGCAATCTGTGAAAGTGTTCAGAAGAGATCCGATCAGTCATATTTGCCTTGACTCTCATAAACACATTTTTAGGTCTATAGTTCATGTAAGGTAATGTGATCATGAAACAATGCATTTGTTGCTTTCTCTGGATGCCCATTTAATCACTGCTAAACATTCAGAGTAATCTGTCAATGTTTTACACTCGACACTAATCATTTACTGTCACTTGTGTCAGAGCTTTATATGTTTTTTAAGCAATAATGGTGTTATTTCCATTTCGTCCTTGTTGTTGGTCTCACGTTTGGACAGGTGTTCTTGTTCCCAAGGCGGAAATGCATCAATGAGCTCATCTAGCACTGAGCATAAGAATCTAGCCGTTTCCAAAACACTGGCCACTCTGACCACTGGGTCTAAAAACTTTAGGTCCTCTTCTGTAAAAAATAAATAAATGCATTTCCAGTGTTTAGTAAAACATAATAATAATAATAATAATAATAATAATATGATCATCAGTGAACTGTGTTCAAAAAGCCAACTCACTTGATGCAGCGACAAGCCGTGCATGTCTAAAGTTGATTATCTTCAGCTGCAGGGTGTCTGTGTTCATGAGAACTCTTCTGAAATCTGTGTAATGTAAAACGCCACGATCCAAACAATGCTTCAGTGCGACTGTGAGCTGCTGCAGGATGCGTCTGGCTGTTTCTTCATTCAGGTGACATCTGTTTTGTCTGATGAACTCAGACAGAGTCACACACGGACGGGGATTTTCCATGACCAAGACGTCTCGTTTCATCACGGTAAACCAGTCATATAATCGTATGACATGTTCACAGGACGGAGGCCTTTGCAGCGCCAACATTATAATTGCCTCTTCACACAGAGCACTGCAAAAACTATCCTAAAGAAAAGAGATTGACAAAAGGTTAGCTGACTCCAGACTAATTTCAGATCTCCTGAGATGAACTTCACATGTACTTTATAACCGATGATTCTAGGCCTTGATTGTCTAATTGAGTTATACCTCATATATCTACATACAGAATTTAATAAAAACTATTCTTAAGAGAATTTCATGAAGAATAAAGTCTTACATCATACGGCATTCTGTCTATAGCCCAGCGCCTCCTGGCAAATTTGATGAGCACCTAAAAATGAAGAAAATGTTTGAAAATGTAAGTAAACTCATCAATTTTTGTTTGTGTTCATGATCATCTATAATCTTTACATTTTTTAATCATGTGTTTTTCGAAGCTGTAAACACTGATATCTATGTCAGGACTCAAAGTTCACAGAAGAAAACACAAGGCAAAAAGTTGGGTTATGCAGCAAGAGCAACATACTTGTTGGCCATCCGATCTTCTTATTCCTTCATGAAGACAGGCAAACCTTCCCGATGCCAGTTCCTCTCCCACTTCATAGAGAGAGCGGAAGTATTCTGCTTCAGGCTGCAGTCTCAATACACATATTGGATTCAAAGGTGTCCATCTGAAAAAGTCATCTGAAAAACACATAACAACATGTTACTATACAGTATGAGGCTGAACTCCAGCAGCTGCTTCTGACTAAACACACCTGCGCATATCAGTTGAGGAAACAACAGTAGAGAAGAAAAAATTTAAACTAAAACCAGAAACAACAGGCTAGAACTGACACGAACCAGAGCAATAATAACTGTAGACTCACAGCCTGTCGGTTCTGCTCTGGATGTTTGTGGATTCTCCTGCGATGGCTCCCCTTCAGGCACACCACGACACACTTTGGTTTTGAGGCTTTGGAAGTGGCGTTTTACAGCCTTCCGCAGGCTCCTGAAACCTTTCCTCCCTTTTGTGTGTTTTTCTGCAGACAAAGAATATTGATGAGAAACATCTTTATTATTAGCACAGATTACAGCTGAAAGATTAACTTGTGAAACTGTCGTAATGTAGAGCTGCTTTATGTTGCTAGTTCATGAGCTGGGCTGCATTAATGCACGGGTGATGCCGGAAAATACTGTAACTGCATTTTATAATGAGTCGACTGTCCCTTTAAAATTATGAGTTACTTTGCTTTGAATGCATGTGCAGGCCTCCCAAATATGAAAGTGGATCTCATTTGTCACATTTTTTCCCGAGGCTCACGCCATATTTTAACGCAGACCTAGGAGAAGATACAGATGCAGATCATGGTAAAGGTAGATCATATGCTAACAGTAGCTAGATACAATAGTCAGATAATTAACTCCTTTTTCATCTTAACATAATTGAGCAAGCACACACTAGAACTGTGTGAACGATTCTGCATAAATGTAGTTAAATAGGCCCGTCATATTAATGTACCGTTTTATTGTTAGTAAAGTACTCGTTATCGGCTATATTAATAAACAAAAGTTGCATCTACTATTAGAAAGCACTTAATTGCGTCTGATGTTTCCAGATAATCTACCTAATCAAGATATTTGGGCTTATTTCTGTTTTTACGAAAAGAACATGCATAAATGAGAAAACGCGGGAAGTACTTGATGTTAAAACTAGTTTTTAAGCGCAATAAGCCACAAAAACGATCTCAATTCGTTACTCGCACTGACTGACACCCAGAGCGTCCACACAGAAAGCCGCCTCTCAGACAGCATGAACACTAAATTATTTCAATATATATCTGTTTTTGTGAGTATTCGCTTAAACATATTTGGGTATGTCTTAAGTGAAAGTAAACAGTTGTGGAAAAATTTGATGTACATTAGATCTGTGATTTAGATTTTAATATAATACCTGCTGCTCTCTGTCATTAATGTTAATCAAACAACGAAAGAAAAGAGGGAGTCACTCGCTACTAGTGCTTCAAAATCTTACTTGCCCTGCCACAAAATTTTTTACATACCAGCATATTACAAGCACAGTGCTGATGCTGATTTATACAGAAGCCACACAGTAATTGTCTGCTACTATTATTTCTGTATATATGTCAGTGTTGATTTGTATTGACGTAGTCAGTCACCTGTTGGGTTGCTTTGTTGTTCAGGATTGTTCTCAGACGACGGTTGAGCTCTGCTGTTCTCCGCTGGGAAGTACTCGAATGCGTCCTCGAACACGTCGCTGCTGCTCTCAGCTGATGCTACAGCTCTACTCTGCGTCGCTTGAGCGTAATCGAACACTTGCTGGGCCTCGAGCGGATCTGTGTCTGCTGTCGGTTCTGCTCTGGATGTTTGTGGATTCTCCTGCGATGGCTCCCCTTCAGGCACACCACGACACACTTTGGTTTTGAGGCTTTGGAAGTGGCGTTTTACAGCCTTCCGCAGGCTCCTGAAACCTTTCCTCCCTTTTGTGTGTTTTTCTGCAGACAAAGAATATATTGATGAGAAACATCTTTATTATTAGCATAGATTACAGCTGAATGATTAACTTGTAAAACTGTCGTAATGTAGAGCTGCTTTATGTTGCTAGTTCATGAGCTGGGCTGCATTAATACACGGGTGATGCCGGAAAATACTGTAACTGAATTTTATAATGAGTCGACTGTCCCTTTAAAATTATGAGTTACTTTGCTTTGAATGCATGTGCAGCCGCTCCCAAATATGAAAGTGGATCTCAAAAGAGAGAAAAAAAAATGGCTAAAATAAAGTGTAAAGTCAGTCAAATTTGTTATATTTTGTACCGAAGCTCACGGCATATTTTAACGCAGACCTAGTAGAAGATGAAGATGCAGATCATGGCAAAGGCAGGTCATATGCTAACAGTAGCTAGATACAATAGTCTGTAATTAGTCGGATAATTAACTCCTTTTTCACACAGAAAGCTGCATCATATTACTACTTGTGGAAAAATCTGAGGTATATTAGATCTGTGATTTACATGTTAATATATTACCTGCTGCTCTCTGTCATTACTGTTAATAAAACAACTAAAGATACGAGGGAATCAGTTGCTATTAATGCTAATTTTACTTGCGCTGCCACAAAAAGAAAAAAAAAAGTTGTGTTATGGTTGTTTCTGAAACCATAATTTTAGCTCCAGGTTTTGCACTGAAGTTGATGTTTCTGGAAGAGGCTGCTGATGCTGTGCTACAGTCACAGAAGTCACACAGTAATCGTCTCTTACTATTATTTCTGTATATATGTCAGTTTTGATGTGTTACCTGTTGGGTTGTTCTGTTGTTCAGGTTTTCCACTCGACGGTTGAGTCTCTGGTGAGTCTGCATCCATGATGTTCGCTCTCTGTGTGTTGTCTATTGTTGTCTATCTGTAGACTGTGTTTGATTGTGTCTGTAACCGCTTCGGTCGCTGCTCAGAGAATCCAACTGAACTCAACTCATTTGCATATTCAGAGTCTGTGACGTCATGAATAGAACACGCGCGCCTCCGCGGCGGTGAAGTCACGTGACCCGGTCCCGCGCGAAGCTGTGTTACAAACACATTTAAAGCAAAGGACTTTCTAAAATGTAAACTGGGGACATTTCCTTATTATGTGGTCAAAATATAATTGAAATCTCACTTGTGATTATCTACGAATAAAATTATTATTATTTTTTTTAAACGTTTTTTTAATTGCTGTGGGTTCCATAGCCTATCTACTAATGTTATAATTTATATTTATTATATATTTGAGGATCAGACTGAGCCTAGTTTTTTTTATAACTCACCAAACATCACACTGGTCTCTGATCACTTGTCCCTACAAATCTGAACTCACTAACTTACTAAAATGATCATTCATTTTCTTTTATAGGCAATTACAGTGTGCCTCTGATTCTGTCAACCAATTTTGCCAATATTGCACCTGTAATGTTTTTAATTAGTATTTTTAATGTTATAGTTAATATAATGTCCCTGTCTCTTTATTTAAATTTAATTACCATTTGTCATTAATTTAATCTATATACTTTTATCTATACAGCCAACTGAACAATAGTCTTTTCTAATACAAACGATTTTTCTGGTTTATAATTAATTCAAAAGCAAGGATTATAAAGTGCATGAACTGGAATGTCTCCATGTGAGCTAGCATCATTCAGGGGCATTCACAAATTATTTGTAACGTAATTCCAGATGAACAGCAGAAAATCAACAGCTTATAAGTGAAAAAAAAAAACTAAAACTAAAAGAATAAATAAAAATGACACTTTACCGGAGATAGGGCCACGCCTTCTTCCTCCTTCCCCTTCTTCAAGTTTTTTTATTAATTAATTAATTAATTAATTATTATTATTATTAACGTCACAAGAACAGTGATATATTATCACATGGTGGCATAGTTAACAACATTAGCTGCAAGAAAAAATATGTAAGAAATCTGTGCTTTTAAAACATTTTGTTCAGATTTTTTTTTTTTTGCATTTATTTTGTTACAGTCATTTCTAAGCAATTTCTAAAATTAATTTGAAAGTTAATTTTTATTTTATCCCAATAAAAGTTATTTACATTACAAAATGTCATTTTGAAAATAAAAAGCACATTACATACATAGAAATAAATGGTTATTACGCAACTTAATTTTCTGTGATCTCAGATAAATGCAGTGATAAAACAAATATCATTTTGATTAGTGACCACATAACAATACATGATATTTTATTATTATATGATATGATTAATATCCTATTTTTAAATATAATGGTTTAATTGTAAATATGGTGTTTGTCTGTAAGGTTGTCAGCCAACTTAATATATAACATTTACCATCTGATTCTAACCATGTCATGTCATCAAATGGAAAAGTCAGCCGGCTGTTCAAGTCAAGTTGACTTTAGTACCACACTATGCAAGGTTCAGTTTATTGTGAACCATCTTTTGATGTTAAAATATAAAAAAAAAAAAAAAATTTACATGTTGTTATTTTGTGCATGTCTTTTAACAGTTCAGATGAAGACATGAGCTATGAATTATTCACCAGATACAAAGAACTACAGCTTTGCTAGCAGAAAGATTGAGCTCCTCACAAGGAACTCTGGCCAGAGACGTCCTGCCAGGGACATCCTCCTCGCCTCTGATGCCCCCTTCTCACAGTCTTCTTCCATCCCTTACAACCAGGGCCGTACGCAGGATTTTCTAAATACAGAGGTCCCAAAATGGAGATTGGTAGGGGGTTTCGGGGGCATGCTCCCCCGAGGAAATTTAGATTTTCCTGACTTACATGTGTGCATTTTAAGATGTTTTAAGGCTCATAAATTAGATAATAATATAGGTTTAAAACCAAGTCAGTGGGCAGTAGTAGCATAAAATATTTTTCAAGATAACAGATTCTTAAACATGAGAATCAGATTAAATGTTGCAATGAATGAGCCACGCAACAAACTGGAAATAGAGAAGATATCGTTTGTTTATGTTTATGAATTTAATAAACTCAAGTTATAATTATCCTGGTAGCCTTCAGTAAAATCAAGTGTCTAAAATGATATTTTTTTTAAATATTTTTAATTCACACTGACAGAAATCTTTTCCAATAAGTTTTTTTTTATATTTTATGGACATTTTTATGTTTATAAAGCCATTTTTTCTAAAATTGTTCATTATCTTTTGAGTCAAATTCTGAAAATGGCATTTAGATGTATTTACACACTGTTTAGTGCAAGACATGAATGCATTTAACTGCAATTACAAATGCATAAATAATGTTTTGATATATTAAAAATAAAACGTTAAATGCTGATATTTGAAATGATTTAAAACATGAAAAAAAATCGAAATGTAAAATTAAAACCGCCAATAGGAGTCACTGTTAATAAGTGAGTCATTGCGATTGAACCGAATCATTTAAACGGTTGATTCATTCAGGAACGAAACACCGTCGTTGCTCAGAGACGCAAAACAGTGCTGTGGCTGTGTTTGGAATGATTTTTGTTGGTGAAATAGAGCAAAAACAGGCAATATAGTGTCTAAAACGTAAGTCTCTTAATTAACTTTTTGTTTATTGAGCTGTTGTAAAAAATCAATATCACATTTGTAATCATGGTAATTTTTGGAGAAAAATGGCACTCTTCGTGTGAAACTGATTAACTATATGAAGTGGTATAAATATATACATTTTCTGCCCCCATGTCTTGAATTTGTGATCATTCTAAATGCATTTTAATAGACTGAATCATGCAGTTAAAGAACACTCTAAATGCGCACTCGTCTAGGATTCACGTAATGTATGCGTGCACTCTGTAGGGGTGTTTTGAATGGTTTTTGCAAAATACTCGATCATGCCAAACAACAATTACGATATTATCGCAGACTATATATCGCACACCCCTACGCTGAGATCTGTTACCTTGGCTTTTTATCCTTGCAGCACCAAAGCAGAATTCATATAAAGTAATTATTTTACAACTTCTGTTACTGGAAAAATACAGAGGTCCGGACCTCAGGGACCTCAATGGTGGGTACGGCCCTGCTTACAACCACACCATGCTACAGAACAAATTCGACACGCTGGCGACCATATCACTCAACCTCTGCTCCTCCGAGTTGCCATGACTCGTCATCAAGGGAAGACAGGATTCAGGCGAATCTTGCAAGACTGTTTCAGCCATATAACTCCAATCCGGAGTCTGGGGGCTATTAGGGAAAGCACCTCAAAAGGAGAAGTGAAGCCGGAACCAGGGAGCACTTTCTTGCCAAATCTCGAGGACACCAGGCTTCTCGAGGAATGTGGTCTTGGCTGCAAATTAATTACTTTTTCAAGTAACATGGCCAGCCATTCAGCAGGGATGTGATTTCCGTATTTTCCGACATCTGAGGGATGACCCATTCCATTCAGCAAGTTTCCTTTGGCGCGGATCTGGCCCATATCAACAGATAAAGTGTGGCCCAGATTAGTTCGTGTTCACCGGCCCAAAACTGGTCCATATCTTTTTAGCCAGAACTGAGCCAAAACAGTGCCATAACCCAACCCAGAGTGAGCCAAATAATAAAAACAGACGTGGCTGATATATGGACCTTATATGGCTGAGTTCTGTAAAGGGCTGACGGCTCTTATGTGGCCCACATGTGGCTGATACACCAAAAGCCATTATTCAACCATATTTACACCACACCTATCTTTTTTATTTAAAATACCCATTACACAGTAAATCTTAAACACAAAAATGGATTCACACTCATTAAAATACTATAAACTTTTTTAAAAACAACAGAATTACAATACACAACATAACATAAAATAACAGAAGTGTGCTATTTTGTAAATGTCAGATGAGTGAATAAATTTGCTAAAATTGATACTTTTAGTAAGTCTCGCCAGTCTTTCTCACTCACAGTCTGTCAGGAAAAAGAAGAGAAAAAAGAACATTAGTATATCATAATTAGTATCATACATTAGATATTATATGAAGACAAGCACATAAATGACTGTAAATCAGAACTGCACCCAAGACATGAGTGCTGCTGTGAAGTCCCTTTTTAAATTTAAATGTTCTAAAATTTAAAAAATGTAGCTACTTTAATAACAGGCTATTTTTAGACATAATAATAATATACATAATATTAATGAAAACATTAAGGGTGTAATGGTACCTCAGCTTTGAAGTCACAGTTTCAAACATTTTTGGAGAAAACACACAATTGTTTTTTGTTTTTTAATAAACGGTGCACTGATCAAACACACCTGAGCTTCATTAAGAAGAGGAGATATAAGCAGAGGCAGGGAAAGAAAGGGTGAACAAGCTCTCCACTTCACCAGCTTATGGTGTTTTCTCCCCCTGCTTTCCGCAGGCTCGAGCGACTGACAGATCAGCGCATCTCACATTGCATGGACACAGATCACTTTGCCCCGGACTTCGCATTGCAGTACCTCATTCATGGATCGCACTTTGCACTGTTCGAGACTTCAATAAAAACACCCTCTGGGGTTTTTCTGTTGATTTAAGCCACTTCTGTGTCCGTGTTCTCATTCACCCCGCCACGCATTGTATAAGTTAAATTGTGATAGCCGTTTACTTATTTCTTCATGTTTCTTGGAAATGTTTCTTGTGTATATTTACTAAGTAATAACATTATGTAAAATTACTCTCAGAGCTTTTCTGCAGTTCATCACAGCTGGTATCAGTCTTCTTCTACCCACATATGATGTGTTGTATTTCATCGGGTCTAAATCATCCAGCGGCTCTTCTGACATCTGAAGCATGTAGGCTATTGCTGAGCAGTGAGCAGGAGAAAGTTTCATCTCTAAATCTTTGTCTGATTTCACAAACTGCTGAATCTCTCTGGTCAGAGTCTGATCATTCACTTCTAGCAGACAGAGGAACAGATCGATGGATCTGTCAGCTGAGAGACTTTCACTTCTCTTGATCTTCTCTTTAAAGGGGTGGTTTACTGCTTTTTTTCTTCGCTTGATTGTGTTTATGGGGTGCAATATAACATGTCTTCGTGTTTCGTTTGTTAAAAAACGCCTTATTTTTCATATATTTCTCCTTTATTGTAAGCCGCTTTCTCCTCTGTCATTTGAACGACCGGTTGACTTCCTGATTCTATGAAACCACTCCCTCAGAAACAGGCAATGGGCTCAGATTGGTTAGTTGGGCCGGTGTGTTGTGATTGGCTAAACTGCGTACTGCACATTGTCCAGAAACTTCACGCCCATTACCTTCACGGGCGACAGCTGCATGTGCTCCGGTCAAATGTAAATAATGGTGTCAATATTGCTGTATCAGTTTGAGCCAGAATCAGACCCAGAAAGCGGTAATGAAGAGAGTCAAGCAGAACTACCGCAAGCACGGCTCTTACAAAACGTTTCTGAATGATAAGTTTGCTGTTGTGATTACATATCATTTTTTGAAGTTTGTACATGTTTGTCTTATACACACAAAATAGCATCGAACTAACTGGCTACTGTAACCAAACCGCGTTGGCTTGTGTTTACGTTCTTGATCAAATCGAAAAATTACGTCATAAAGTATACATGGAAAATACATTTACAAAATTAGTACATAATTACAAATTCGGGTCCAAAATGTTTGTACACGTTTGTCATAGACGCACGAAACATCATTTAACTAACTGTCTACTAAAGCCAGCGTTGGCATTTGTTTACGTCCTTGATAAAACTAAAACATTACGTCTGAATTTATACATGCAAATACATTTAAAATTATGAAATCTTACTTACAGGTTGTGGCCCAACAACTGCTGCCTCTGGTTTTAAAGTTGGAACCGCTCCATGTTTTAGTAATAGTTTCTGTGTGAATCCGGCATTGAACTCATGTAGATTCTGGAAGCTGTCTTCCGTAAAATGCGCAGCACAGAGAGTTAAATTAGGATTGTAATTTTCAGGAACATAATCAAACATAAATTTTAACCATTGTTGACGAACTACAGCGTCCGTAGGAAGCCCGAACACAGAAGACCTGACAGCTGGGTGAAAATAACACAGTTTCGACGGCATGGCTACAACTCTCCACCATAACTCTTCCTCTTCGACAAAGCCGCAGAACATGGCCTTGCCCCTTTTTTTGCATGTTCCGGAGGGAGGGGTTGATGCAAATTTATGGGTTTGTTACGTATGCAACCCGGGAAGTATCTCATTGTAGTCCCATATGAGTCGTTTTTGTAGGCATTAAACTTCCTGATTTTTAAAAGACGATATCTCCACTTACGTTGAACTTTCAGCGCAGCAACTTTGCAGATACGGTTCATGCACCAACAGCAACATTACACACTATTTAACCTTTTGAGCGGTACGGTCCCACATATGGGATTTAGAACGCTCGGTGATGTCGCATAACTGCCAAATTCAAACTGCGTTTTGGCGCTTTGTCTGACGCCGAGATGCCGCTGCACTTGTCATATAATCGCACCTATGCAGTGTTTTTAACCACATAATGTTTATTTTATGCTTTAGACATTTAAATACACATAAGTACTAGTAAAACAATACATTTAGAGTTCGTAAAATACACTCAGATGTTTATGGAAGCAGCAATAACAATCCATTCAAATATAATTTTCAGACGTGTTTTATTAATATCAAATACACATAGTGTAAGTAACTATAAAGTTCACTCTATTCTCCTCCCATCTCACCCGCCACTTACTTACATGTATTTCGCGAGAAATTGATGAATTTACGTGATGTAAATCCGACTGACAGGACTCTCTGAACTGCAGCGCGAACAAACATGGCGGCGCCCATCTCACATTACAGATCACGATCAAGATCATTTAGAACTGTTTTTAAACGATAAAACACACTCATTTGCACATATTTGTGAATCGGAATATCAGATAGTTGATTATATGGTAAGCAACTTTATGAATATTTTGAATAAAAAAGGAAAAACTAAATAAAAGCGATCCATCTGTCATACAGTGTTATTGTGGCCACGGTGTGTCATGTGACAAGCATGACGCGTCGCCATGGAAACATTAAGGGGAAACGTTCTAAAATAACGGTCGCCTAAAAAAAACTCACTCGGACCGCTGGAATATTTTAAACTCACCACTGAAAAGGTTAAAATGAAAAAAGTGAAATCGCAGTAAACCACCCCTTTAATGTACTGTGAGGTTTCTCTGATGCTCTCTGAGCTGTTCTCTCTGCGTGTCAATAAATCCTGTAATAATCTCTGATTGGACTCCAGTGAGATGCCCAGCAGGAACCGCAGGAACAGATCTAGATGCCCATTTTTTCTTTGAAGAGTTTGATTAACTGCTGATGCTAGTAACTCACACAGAGAGTTTCCATCAGACCTGTCCAATTTATATTTACATTCCTCGATCAGAAGCAAATGAAATGGTTCTATGTTATTCATTAGATGAGAGTAAAACACATAGAAAGCAGCCAGAAACTCCTGAAAGCTCAGATGTATGAAGCAGTAGACTTTCCTCTGATGAAACACAGATTCCTCCTTAAAGATCTCAGTGCAAATCCCAGAATACACTGAGGCATCAGTAACGTCTATGCCGCTCTCTTTCAGGTCCTCCTCATAGAACATCACATTGCCCTTCATCAGCTGTTTGAAAGCCAGTTCAGCCAGTTTCACAATCACTTCTCTGTTGGACTGGAGTTTCTCTGGATCTCTCTCTTCATACTTCTGATTCCTCGTGTTGATCTG
Organism: Onychostoma macrolepis; assembly: GCF_012432095.1. Taxonomy (NCBI): domain Eukaryota; kingdom Metazoa; phylum Chordata; class Actinopteri; order Cypriniformes; family Cyprinidae; genus Onychostoma; species Onychostoma macrolepis. Next base: position 1,797,511 of record NC_081158.1, on the reverse strand, counting down.
AATCAGCAGGAAGTGGATGTACATTTCAGTCAGAGTTTGAGGGATTTCTGCACTCAGATCTTCTTCCAGGAGCTTCTGAAGCACAGTGGATGAGATCCAGCAGAAGACGGGGATGTGGCACATGATGTGGAGGCTTCTTGCTCTTCTGATGTGTGAGATGATTCTGCTGGCTTGATGCTGGTCACTGATTCTCTTCCTGAAATATTCCTCCTTCTGGGGCTCATCAAATCCCTGAATTTCTGTCACACGGTTGATGTATTTTGTGGGGATCTGACTGACTGCTGCTGGTCTGGAGGTGATCCAGATGAGAGCAGAGGGAAGCAGATCTCCTTTCAGGAGGTTTGACATCAACACACTCACTGATGAAGTCTCAGTCACATCACAAACTTTCTGAACGTCTGAAAACATCAGTGTGATTCTGCTTTCATCCAAACCATCAAAGATGAACACAACTTTACACTCCTCATAAACCTTTGAGTCCAGATCTTGAAGTTCAGGATGAAAGTCCAGAAGAAGTCTGTGAAGACTGTACTGATGATCTCGGATCAAGTTCAGCTCTCGAAATGGAAGCACAAACATGAAATCTACATCCTGATTGGCTTTTCCCTCGATGAGACGGTTTTTCCGATTCCAGCGATGCCTTTAGTAAGAACAGTCTTGATCTGGTCTTTCTCCTCACATCCTGGTTCAGGTGAGGCTTTAAAGATGTCATTGCAGTATATTGGAGTGTCTTGTGAGTGTTGTGTTCTGGCTGTTTTCTCCATCTGTAAAACCTCATGTTCTTCATTCACTCCTTCACTCTCTCCCTCTATGATGTAGAGCTGTGTGTAGATCCTGTTCAGAAAGGTTTGATTCTCTTCGAGTTTGATTCCCTCAAATATGCTCTCATACTTGTTCTTCATACTGATTCTGTGTTGTTTTTTGACTCGCTGTAGTTCATCATCTACTGGTTGCTGAAAAGCCAGGTCTCCAGTCTGATCATCTCTATCCACACAGCAGAAACAAGAACCACACAAAGAATTAATCTTTTCATGAAGTCATTTTCAAACCAGCTGCAACACAATAAAAAGCTTTGATACATTTTTATGCAGAATCCCTACATGTTTCAAATGAAAAATGTTTAAAATATGTTTTACAAATGACTTCTTGGCTTCAAATCTCACCTTGAATTAAATGCTCAGAATGGCAGATAATACAAAAGAAGTACAAAAAGAAAGCTAAACTTTGCCAGAGTAATTTTTTATTGTTATAATAATGATTTTTGTAAGAGTCTAAACATAAATCTAACTAAAAATGTCTGGATATAAATAAATACTTAATATTTTAGAATTGAATCACTATTGCAGTGATTAATATGTTCCTGGAATGTTTTAAGCAAATACTTATTATTTAATAATCTTTACAGTGATTAATATGTTTGTGGCATGTTATACGGTTTGCAAAAAAATATTTTTAATCCTAATTGATGCAGTGCATAACTTTTTCTTTCTTAAACAACCATGTTGGAAGACGCACACGTCCATACTGTATGCAATCAAATATTAGTTTCACTGGAACTTGATGTTTTATATGGTGAATTAGCTGTCAGCGATCAAAATACTGATTTTGAAGACATTGAAAACAGTGTTTTGAGAATATGGTTGAAATCCCAAATATAAAAAGTATCTGCTCAAACTCAACCCTGTCAAGGTTCAAAACGTAATGATTGGGGAAACGTTCATGCATTTAAGTTTTTTTTTACTTTTCATGATATGATATTGATGTTTTGTGTAAATAAGCTGTAAAATCATGCATTCCATTGTTTCCCTTGTGTGGGCTCCTTGTGCCACTCCTGGCAAGATGCTGCCCTGGGTGGTTGCCCATGCCTAAATCCGCCACTTAAGATACTTGTAATGGACATAGAGCTCTCACTGCAGATGTGCAGCAGACATATTTGTGACAGTGAGACCCAAAAATGAAAGAAACTGTGCCTTAAAGTTGTTTAAGTTATCATTCTTTTTCCTGTCTCCAATAATAGTTATTCACTCACCTGGGGTTAAAGGTCACTGCTTCATCACTGAAGTAAATGGGTGCTCCCATGGATTGTTCACTCTTCATAGACACACAGCTGGGCTTTGGAGATGCTGCCCTCTGGTTTTGATAGTAAACAACATCACCCTCCTCTCCCTCTTCATAGAGACTCATTTTAGAGGCAGTGCTTTCAGTTCTGCATTTGGAAACAGAAATTGCCATGATTTAAAAAAAAAATAAATAAATTGCCTTTATTGTAACAATGGCCTAGTTTGACTAAGTGTCTCTAAGAAGATTTATTTAGTTTCATAACTTTAAAGGAGCTCTATGCAAATTTTGCAACATTTTGCGCTTTTCTAATAATATTTTCCTTGTGATGTCATGGAGAATTCCTCAATAAAATACGCTCAGTACATTTCCCCACATTAAAGATTTACACAGAAATAATTATTATATTTTTTTATTATGTTAATATATGAGATGAAAATTCACAGAAGTCATAACTATTCATTCATTGCTCATAGGGATCACAGCCATCTCTTGCAGCTGTTTGGTTTATGCCTCAGGACACTTACTGATGTTAGCCGCAGACCCGTCAGCTATTTCCCCTCCACTGAACCACAAGGTTATCATCAACCTTATCATGGTCATTTGACCACAAGTCAGATCTATCACGATGAGAGACCTACTCTAAGGGATTTGCTTTCTCATCATGCACGCTATGAGAAACACTCAGACTATTATGAGCGACCGACTCTGATTTATCCAGACACACCACAGCAGCCTGCAGATTATGCTCAGTCTGAAACTTATCGGCCATATCACCCAGTGCGTGGAATGCTGGACCAACATGGAGCGAAAGGATAGACAGAACTCAAATGTGGGTCCCATGTTTCACATCTTCTCACTAAACTGCCCCATGACTTAAGGGAAAACTTCAGAGGGTTTGTTAACCCCATTCAAATACCAGTCCCAACACATCTAGATCTCAGTGACTGGCTTGAATATGAGCTCAGAATACAAGAGGATGAGTCCCAGTACACCAGTAATCCAAGCAGAACCTATTCTCATCCCACAGTTGGGGATAATTTCCTAAACCAAAGGCGATACCTTTTTAAAAGCTCATTATTGTCAAATGTTTCTAAAATGTTTACATTCCGAGGCAGATTGCCAGAAACAGCCATTTTAGGATAGTTTGTGGTTTGGTCTTAGTGACTTAGGAGTCCTCTTCACTACTCTCAGCGATAAAACGCTTTGTGAAATACTCTTAGAGCAAAAAGTTTAGAGTCCTAAATTTAGGACTCACACACCCATTATGTTTACGATTTTTTCCTAAATCGGTGGACTACTTTTAGCCTTAAGATGTTTTGTGAATATGGGCCCAGGGGCCATATGTATAAAGCCAAATTGTAAGAATGACGTAATTTTACTCTTATTCATAGACTTAAGAATAAGAGTGATTCATAAAGGTTCCTAAGTGTTAAAACTTGGTCTCAGCACCTAAATTATTTAAGAGAGCTGAAGACGTCTCCTAACCTAGTAAGGAGTAACAAGATGGCAGCAAAGAGGAGGAGACACACACTTTCCAGCGAAGACATGCCATATTGGAGTAATATGATGATATGGAGTTGATAAAACGAACTTGATTGTCAAGATCAAAAAGTTTTTTTGTTTTTTTTTGTAACTGACAAAGTAAGAAATTTAATAACCTCTTCCACTCAACAATTCAATGCTCTAACTGCAGAAATGAAAGTAGTAATTAATTTTTATTTTTTTTGGCTGAAAAATTGGAAAAATGCAGAAATGCAGTGGTGACGACACTGTAAGCAGGGTCTTACATACTGTGGCACTAACCCCACCAAACACAACAGTGGTCAAAAGTGATGTGTTTTTTAGTTTTTTTTTTATGACCCCACATTTCACTTAAACTACGGGGGGAAAAAAACACTGACCAGTGTTGCCAACTGCTTTCAATTGAAAGTAGCTAAAACTGGTCACTTAATGTTGCTATATATGACCTCATAAAGGTGAGTTCACTGATCTATATTTATATTTATATACTGTGGATCAGTGAACTCGCCTTTATGACGTCATGGGAGAGTCTCTGAATGTAGATAAGGTTTGTCCAAGAAATTGATTTTGTTGCTAGGTTTTTGGAAAAAAAAGTCTAAAGGGATGAGGAAGTCACTAAATCTAGTGACAAAATCACTAAATTGGCAACATTGGCTACAACATAAGATATTAACGTTTCATTGGTCCTCTTGTTTTTGTATGTTTTCATAATTTGGCATGTTTCATTGCATTAATATCACAAATAAAACAACTCAATCTAAGCAACTATGCAATATGCTTACAAAATCTTGCAGTTTTTTTTTAAGGGTGAAAATGTCAAATTTCCTAGGCCAGACATCACTTTTTGCCACTACTATATGGCAGTTTATTGACTTTCCAACTGACCACCAAACCATATTGCAAAAACAAGCCACTTTTATGAGGATTGTGGGCTTTCCTGGAGTGTTTGGAGCTCATGTTCACATCATTGCTCCAGCTGTAAACGAGGAGACGTACCAATAGAAAACAAGGCATCAGTAATAACTGATGATAATTTTGCACAATGCAAAGTATTAAAAAATACATTTAAATATTAAAATATTTCAGTGTCTTATTTAAATTATTTTATTGTAGATTCATTAACTGATTGGTGTTGTGCTGCTGTGACTTCACATGAGCAGGCTCACTATTGGCTGATTCAGAGGTTGAGGTCAGCCATTTTGTGTTGACATCATTGTAGTCCTTAGTTCACAACACTTAAGTGTCACCTCAGTCAACACTTATGAATCAGTCTTAGACTTTACTGAAAATTGCTTTTAGCTTCTTTATAAAAGTCTCCTACTCTTAGAAAAGTCCTACTTTTTACTAAGAATTTTTTGACACTAAAGTCAATGTTTAAGACTATTCTTAAGAGCATTTCTGAGAAGTTTTATACATACAGGCCCTGATCTCGCAATGTAATCCTAAAGCCAAATGTAATAAGAGACATTTAGAAATACTGCATGACCTCAATGCCAAAATGAAACCTGAGTCACAAGCTTCACCGGAGAACAATTGTTTGGTGAGCACAGAAGTGGAGACTTTGTATCTGGACAGGCCAACTACAAGCAGAAAAGTGCTTCTCAAGGTCAGCCGAGTGATCTCGAAAGGTGAGAAGGAACTTGACACATTTGCCATACTGAATGATGGTTCAGAGAGGACAATAGGGCCTTTCGCACCGCAGGAACCTTTTCATAGTACCCAAACTAATTTTTGGCGTGTTCGCACCGCGGGAACTAGGAACGGTTTTAGTTCTAGGAACTCCGTTTGGAGGAACTAACTTAGCTCCTACTTCAGAATAGAGTCTAAAACAGTTCCATAGGAACTATCGTGACGTAAGTGTACGCCGGTTGGCCAAATGCATATGAAAACGCCCTCACCCGCCATGATTTAAAACACTGTGTAAACATATACTGTGTAAACATTGTATCATACTGAGAGCATTTATAAACGGCATTTACCTGGAGACTTCGTCTACGGCGTTTTGTGCTTCTATCAGCCTCAATGAAATGTAACACTGCAAATTGTCGTTGGAGATTCTTAGTTCTCCTTTCCGTTCTTTCAATCGCTTGACGTATACGTCGAAATTCCATGTCCATTATTGTGAAACCCGCGAGACACAACAAAAACACAGCTCCGATCACAGCATCCTCCATCCTCCTGTTGTTAACGTTGTTCTTCTTTGTTTACGTTGTTGAATGCCGCGTACAAATGACGTCGCTTTTGACTGGCTTACGTCACTTCTTAGTACCCACTGTTGGTGCGAATGCAACCCTTTAACTGGTACTGGGAAATAGTTCGTGCAAAATCGTCCCAGTACTTTAGTACTGTACTTTTAGTTCTGGAACTAAAGCAGTGCGAAAGGCCCTAATGCTACTGTATGAAGCAGCACAGCAACTTGATGTCCAAGGACTGCCAGAAGATATAGCCCTGATTACCGCAAGACAGGACATTCAGGTCGTTTATGGGTAGGGATGCAGCGATTAACCGGTTTCTCGATTAACCGTGCTTTAAAACGTCACGGTTAATTAACCATAAAGGCTCCACTTCACCGAGTATTTCTGTTGCACAGAACGGAACAGTTCCAACTTGCGCAAAACGAAAACAAAGTTGTGGTGCACCAGTTTAAAATGCCATGCTTATCAGAGACACGGAGGCTACTACACACACTAGATTAACTATGACAGAGGAACCAAACAGTGATCCTTTATTTCCACCAGAGAAATGACTGAAGTTGATAGTGTTGGAGTATTTTGGGTACACCAAGAATGACCAGAGTGTCATTTAAATATTTCCGTAAAAACTGGTACTAAAGAGAGAATACACGGCTTTAAACTATTTTAATGCACGACATGAAGGCAATACTGACGTGAAGCTACGGCTTAGCTCAGCATTCTGACAGATGAAATCGTTGGTGAATGAATAGTTGATGAATAGACAGATGAAATAGTGTGGTAAGATCACATTTATTTGAATTATCCTAATTAATTATTCAATCGTTTGAGAGAGAGAGAGAGAGAGGGGGGGGGTGGAGGGAGGGATTGGTGTATGTGTGAACCTGTGTCTCTCTGCAAATGTGAGTTTAGTTACTTAAACATTGATTTTACTCTCTCGTTGCTGATGAATATAATGTAGCGATTCAGTATCTAAGCTATTTTTTAAAGTCGCAGGGCAGCATTCACAACAAGTTTGTGTCCTCTTAAAGTTTGTATGTGTGCGCCGCATGATCTCCGATCTCACAAACCAAAATAATAGAGATGATTTTCTCAGGCCACATGTAAAATCATATGAATTATTTTAAAAAAAATTATCAAAATGTAAACGTATGGATGACACTTGATTACAATAATAGTTCAGTTTATTCCCCTCATTATTAATAGTTTCCCCTGTGGTATAAATAAAGTTAATAGTCTTATATTAATGATACTTCATTTACATTGTTACCTATTATCCCTTTTATAGTATTATTCATAAGTCAAAAACCAACAAGATTTTTTTTTCACCATGTTTCCAGTTTTCTGCTAGCCTGACTACGTCAGACTTCGTACTTCCGCTCAATTTAATTTCACTTCTGTACTCAGTCTGATATAGCAAACCATCTCCCAGTTTATCTCCGGCTCCACAGCAGTCGGGCCAACCAACGAACAGAGGGTGGGCTGAGAGCCGTGACGTAGACGCTAAGCGCCGAATTTAAGATTGTAGTTTAGGTGAGGGAAATCTAAAACGACAGCGGACATGGCGACACGGGATGCTATTCGCTCTCTTGTGGAGAATATTCCGGGCATTTGCCAACTGAAGCCCGAACAAGAAGAGTGTTTGGTTCACATTTTGAATGGAGGTGATGTTGTGGCCCTACTCCCGACAGGTTTTGGGAAAAGTTTAATTTATCAACTGTTACCGATCATCAGCGAGAAACTGGGGAGGCCAAAGTCCGGCAAGGCGATAATTGTGATTGTGTGTGTGTGTGTGTGATGTGATTACTTCACATAATCTGCAAAAGTCGTTCACAGCCATCTTCACTCCGGTATTTCACTCAATGGTTTTGTTTTCGCCACATACCTGTGTTTACAGCGGAAGTTCGAGGCGGCTGAGCCGGCGAATAACATACGTCATAACCAACCGTTATGTGATTGGCTTACGGGTACACCAATGATTTTAAACTTCAGGCAAGCACCTGCCCACGAGAAAGTAAATGCTTCTCAATTATGCCCTTCCAGACTCTGTCTACGAAGCAAAGCGAAGTAGCAGAGTTTGGTATTACCAGGCTAGTTTTCTGCCTCAGGTCCAAAAGAAATGTAGGTAAAGAATATGCAAATTGAAAACAATAAATACTTTTGTGATCTATTTTCATTAGTTATTTTCAAAAGGGAAATACTGGCATGGATGTTTACAGAGCTTAGGTAACCTTTGGTCACCAATGGAAGACATGGACTTTTGATTGACTTTATTATTATTATTATTATTATTATTATTTTGTGCTGTATTATTGGTAAGGCCTACTGTGTTGTTTCTATTTCAAAAGGCAGCAATAAATAACACTTTATTATCTAAAGAGTATCCATGTGATTTTTTACATCAATAATTCTGTGAAATGAACAAATGCATAATAATTGTTATAACCGTGAATCCGTGATTATTCCTCAGACAATAATCGTACCAACAAATCCTATAATCGTTGCATCCCTATTTATGGGGCGGCTGTTCATTCACAGTAGCTTCTGTAGCCCAACCAAACAAACCCTTTACCACTGAGAGAGCTTTCACAGCCAAAGAACTGAGTCTCGCAAAGCACACTTACCCTGTGTAGCATCAGAACGAGTCAGACAAAACTAAGATTCAATCAGAACATCGAAACATAAGGAGCCGAAATTCCGGAAGAGGCCCAAGAAAACAGGACAACGTCGTAAATCAGATTCCTTGCTCCAACCTCTGAAGGAAGCCTAACCAACAAGCCTCTTCCAGAACAGCTTGCAACATTAAGACAAAATAACACTTATTGATAAGTCCAACACAGGAAGGAGATCGTCAAATTTGGGGTAAATAATCAAGATTAATGGTCAAAGAGATGGCCATCACATGTGTTCCACGAGAGATATCACAAGCTTCTTTAGATTGACTTTTCCCCCACACATAGAAGACAAAGACTGAGACTGAAATTCCTCTGTCCAAAGAACATGTCTTTTGGTCTCCACAGAACTACACAGAGACTTTCTTTTTCATATGCACATAAAACCATCCTAAAAGGACATTGCTAGGCATAACACTATATTATGTATGTAACCCACACATTAGACTATCATGTTTTAAGCATATGTTATGTATGTCTTTCTAATAACTATTGAATGACTTTAAGGTTAGTCGTGTTTGGTATGTATGAGTTTGACATTTCTAGCTTGAAACGTTTCTTTCAATTAATTCTGTGTCAAATGTATCATATTCTGGTTATAGAAATCACATCCGAAATTATACTTTGCAAGAGTGTGTGAAATTCGGACCATGTGACTGATAACATGCTGATTTATGATGGAAGGAACAACCCTAGCTAAGAAAATAGCCTATCTAATTGGTCAAGACACCAAATGGGATGTGTCCCAAAAGCCGAGTATAAAACTCAGGACACCATCAAATCTCTCTCTTTCGCCCCTTCTTCCCTTCTCCCCTTCTTCTTCTCGCCACCGCGTTTTGACGCTGCTTTTAGCGCTCTTTGAGCGTGCTCTGGCCTACAGGCCAGTTGCTACTTAACACCACGATGAGAAGAAAAACCACCTAGTCTCGTTACTCATTTTATTCTTTTACTTTAGTTGCTTTTCTTTCCGTTGAGTCTCGTGTTCAAAAGTTAAGTTTGCCGCAAAGTCCAGCTCTGACTGCACCCGCTTCAAACTTCAACCAGCAACTGACTCCAAGACCATCCTCAGCCAACGCCCAACCATTGGCTTCCCAAGACATCACTTCAAAGACTACTGAACTTCCAGCCAATCACCAACTCGGGAAAACCCCTTTCCTGCAACGGCAACGACAACGACAGAAGGTAATCCCTGTAACACAAAGGCAACACAAACAAGTACCTCCAGGTCTAACTGAACTGGCGCATTTAATATAAATTTTAGCCTCATTGAGAAACTCAATGCGAGGGTTAATTAAGTGATTGATGGTTGTTCAGGTCTCTGCAATAGCACATATCGCTATAAACTTGGGATTTCACATTCTCATTCTCTAAACTCATCCTTTCTCTCTTTCTGCAACGTGTGAATGTGTGAATGCGTGTGTTCATGTTAGATTAGTTTATGTCTTAGGTTTATATAAATAAAGTCTTATTTATATTGAAAAGAGAAGTATCTTGTGTTTTGTGCTTACAAGTTAATGTCTTAATCTGCCGATCTTGTTACTGTGCTTATTAATAGTGTTTTCACTATATTTTAGATTTTAATATCCAGTGCAGAATTAATGTTATACGGCTCGTTCAGTGAATCGCTGCCGACTCAGTGATCAGCCGCAAAACAGTGATTCTGTTCAAATTCCCTATAAAATCATAAATGATTCCCTTTGAGCTAAATTAAATTATATTTATGTATCAAACCCTACACCTGTTAAATTACTGCAAAGGAAATACAGACATTTGCAAGGTTTGCCTATTCCTCCACTGCGGCAGTGGCTCAGTACAGAAATGTATGTACAATGTACAGAAATTGTGGCAAATGGACACACTTCTATATAGAAGTGAAAAACTGATCACAAGTTCAAAGCAAGATGCAGAGGCAATGCAAATTCTTGAGAAGAAAACAAACAGGATGGCAGTCGGAAACATTCAAAAGGTATCCAACACCTCTTCTCTGGAAAAGGAATCTTCCTCCTTTGCAATCAGATAAGGAAGCAGTAACAGCTCACCTGAGACGCACAGAGAAATGCCTTTTGCAGAACCCTGACCTTGCATCATGTGTACGTTCATGAAGTACCCTGTCTGGTGCAGTCTTAACAACCCGGAGCTCAACACACTCAAAACAGTGGAGATTACCGTGGACTGAGCTCTATGGCAAAAGGTACCATGGCCAAATTCATTCTTGGATTAGACGGGCACGTTTGTACAGTTGTAGTGAATGTCAAAGACAGAAGTCATATAAACAACAACAACAACAAAGAAGACAAGACAAAACAAAACCACAACTCTCAAACTGAAGTAGTTGTATAAGGTCAGAAAGGCAGGTTAAGAGAGACCTGCCTGGCACATAGAGAGCATTACAATAGTCCAAACGAGATGAAAAAGACGTGAAGAGTTCAGATGCAAAAGCCTCTAAATGCCATCTGAAATTTTCTTCTAAAATGAGCATTTTTATCATGTTCCTATACTTATGTTCAGTTATTTCACTTTAATTGCATAGAAAAGGACCTATATTGCCAATAAAAGTAAAATTACTGAACCTAAACATAGCAGCCTGATAAAAATGCTCATTTTAGATGAAGATTTCAGATGGCACTTAGAGGCTTTTGCATCTGAACTCTTCATGTATATCCTTTTCAGACTTCATTTAAACTTATAAAAAAAACTAGCTTTTAATACAGAATTTATTATTATTATTATTATTATATAATTATCTAGAATCTTTTTTAAAAAATAACTGTTTTTTTTTATAATTTTAAAGGGCTGTTATATTTTTTGATTCAGTGGCAGATAAAGTTGTGTTGTCTGCATAGCAATGCATCTATTTAAAAAAAAAAAAAATCAGTGCTTGTACCACTGCATGTTTACAGTCAGACTGCTTTTTTTTTCATTCCTAGGATTACAGGCCCAATAGTTTCAAAAATCATTTTCAAAGAATAGAGAGACAGGCTCAAACTGGTTAAAGACAGAAGAGCAGGTGGCAAGAATAGAGGTGTCCTCAGAAGGAGGTGAAATGTGTGTTTCTATCTTATCTTATCTACAAAAAGTGTAAAAATATCTCTCAGGTAACTGAAGACGAATAAAACAAGTAGGTTGATAGATATTTAGTACAGCATAAACTAAAAAGAGCTTGATGTTTATGAGAATTTAAATTTACATTATACAACTATTTTGTTTTCTCAGCTTTGACAGTTAATTGGTACTTAAACCAAGAGTCATTTAATCTTCAGATGTCAAGAGATATCTATAGCTTGTCTTCCACTGGCAATCAACTCTCCTACACTCTCATCTAACAGCATGAGTATTATTGTTTAAACATGGTTCAGTTTTTGGGTGCAACAATTAAAATTTTCTGATTTCCTGTTCATTATTAGCTCAATGATATCAGCAGTGCCTGGCTTGTTAGAGTGTGTGTGTGTGTATAATATATATATTGTTACGTCCATAGGGACATATGTATATTTATTTTTCCTGCTGCTGGTGCCCCTTGGCCTGTAGCACGAAGCCGGTTTCAGTTTTTACCCAGGTAAGTTCACGTTTACTTTGAGCAAACTCTGAGTTTTCGGGCTCAAGAAGATGGGTTGGTTTTGAGTGGGATTCGTCACCATGGTAACTTACACATCTATTCTGCTCCGGAGCAGGTTTTATTCTGGGTTAGAGATCACAAACCCAAACCTGACCAATCAGTTGTGGGCGAATTGACATATATCTGATGCAATGAAGCCACTCCCCCGTATCTCTCACTCCAAATTAAAGCAGTTTACAGTCAAAGAATGATAGAGACAAAATTGCCATAATTTGCAGCTACTTATTTATTATATTTATATTATATAGTACATTTGTAGCAATAGCCAAAAATACATTGAATGGGTAAAAATGATCGATTTTTCTTTTATGCCATAAATCATTAGGATATTACTAATGGGGTTTGATGGTCATCTAGTGGAAAAGCTTGGCCCAAACAAAATTTCACTGAAAGCTCATTTTTTGATATCAACCTCAAATTTGGAACACAACCTCTTCAGATTTTTGGTTTTCATTTTCTAGCAGTTTTAGAGTGAAACATGTTTTGTAAAATATATATTTTATATAAAATATAAATATTAAAATTTTTAAATTTTATATTTTCATAAAATTAAACTTCCATAACGTTTTTATAATATAATTTTTATTACTTTTTTCACCTCTACAATAATCTGCAAAGTGTCTTCTTTAAAAAGAGACCAATCTTAAGTCTCTGCTCCAAAGCATTCAAAATGTATAACAATTTAAGTTGGAAATGTCATTTTAAGGCCTATACTCAAAAAGTGGAACCGACAGTTAACAGGTTAAGTAAAGATCATGTTCCATGAAGATATTTTGTGAATTTCCTACTGTAAATATATCAAAACATAATTTTTTATTAGTAATATGCATTGCTAAGAACATCATTTGCACAACTTTAAAGGCGATTTTCTCTGTATTTTTATTTTTCAGATTCCAGATTTTCAAATAGTTGTATCTCGGGCCAAATATTGTTCGATCCTAACAAATCATACATCAATGGAAAGCTTATTTATTCAGCTTTCAGATGATGTATAAATCATAATCTAAAAAAAAAAAGACCCTTATGACTGGTTTTGTGGTCCAGGGTCACATGTAATATATATAATATAATATATATAATTATTATATGAAGTGGCAATTAATTTTAAGCTTCATATTTAAATTAAATATATTTTAGGGAGTCAAAGCCTGTTAATAACGCGTTACCGCAAATTCATTTTAACGGCACAAATTTTATTAACACAGCGCGCATTTTCTGTTTGACACGTGGCCTAGCCCGTAGTTGGAGGAATTGAGATGCACATTTTGCCAACTTAGCGACTTTTTCCCCCTCTCCAAAGACGTGCCTAGTGAAAAATATTTAGGGTTGCCCAAACCTTAATTAGTTTCCGAGACTCACTGGTACTGTTGTGCGAGCGCGAAGTCTTGCTGTTCCAGACACCTTTCTCTGTGCATTTGCATTTGTTCAGCGAGCGGCGGAGAAGAGCACCGCTTTCAGTTAAACACAGATATTATGTTGCTTCTCTAATTTTACATGGAAGTATAGTCGAAATCACAGCACAGCTATTTTCATTATTTTATGTGTATCTGATTTCATCAGACGACGGCTCGATTATCAGGATTTTTTGTCCAGATTAAAATCTTGGAAGGGAGAGCTGGTTATGTAATCTTAATGGGTCGCTTTTCAGTCACTATTTCATATTCATTCTGCTGTCTGACAACAGAAACAGTAAAATACAGTACAGGTGCATCTCAATAAATTAGAATGTCGTGGAAAATTTCATTTATTTCAGTAATTCAACTCAAATTGTGAAATTCGTGTATTAAATAAATTCAGTGCACACAGACTTTCCCCACAGTACAGTAAAAATAGTGTGATGCATTTCACGATCACATAGTGTACATCATTGTGTGAGGAATAAAGAGAAGATCATTTTGATATCAAGAAAGAGACATCTACAAGGTATTAAACCAGAGATACATTCATACACCTGAATATGAGTGTTTAGAGCTTACTAATACGAATAACGAGTGGCAACTAGGCTAATATAATAAGGAAACATACTGTAACGGGGCTGACGAGACGTGAGACGTGCGGATCCAAGTGCAAGCTTTTATTAACAGGCATGGTCATAAATACAGGCAGGGTCGAGCAATGGCAAACAGGTATGGCAGGGACAAGACAAAGAGTACTCCTAGGGCAAGCGAAGGTCGACGAACAGTATCCAGTGGGCAAGGCAGAGAGATAATACAGGGAACACGGGCTATAATCCAGGCAAGGGAAATAATCAGAGTCCGAACAGGGAGACGGGGTAAACACTAGGAACACAGACTAGAAAATAACAAACGTTCCGTAAAGCAGCTGACACTAGGGGAGTGAAAAACGCAGGACAATACAGGAACTAAACAGAAACACGGAATGGCACGGAATGGCACGGAATGGCACGGAATGGCACGGAATGGCACGGAATGGCACGGAATGGCACGGAATGGCACGGAATGGCACGGAATGGCACGGAATGGCACGGAATGGCACGGAATGGCACGGAATGGCACGGAATGGCACGGAATGGCACGGAATGGCACGGAATGGGTTAATCCAGGAAACGAGCTCTGTAGAGTAGCTACAGCTAGGTGAGCGGTAAACGCATACAATACTCGGCAGTGAGGCAGAGAAAGTCCAAGGCTTATAAAGCGTGTGTGATCAGTATGTGCGTGGGATCAGGTGTGCGTGTGATTAGTGCAATGAGTGATTGGTGACAGCTGTGATCAGTGTTGGATGATGGGAAATGGAGTCCATGTGGTGTGTGGTGTGAAAGTCCATGTGGTGTGCGAGTGACCTCTGGTGGTGAATGAACGGAAGTGCAGACCAGATTCGTGACACATACAAACAACACATGCATATACCAGAAACATTTGTAACTGATTAATTATGGTCTAAATAAAGAAAATGCCTCTATGTGTGTGTTATGTATCTTGTAATCGTGGGGGTAGTCCACAGGCCTGGTACCGAGGGTCATTTAGTTCTCTTGGAATGTGTTTGAAGTCCAATGGAAAGAAAAGATAGTCGATCTGTTTAGCATCTTTTTGACAGTGGGGGGGACAACCCTTGGCAATTAGCACCCATATAAGGGTAGAATGTGGGGCCAGGCTGTGAATTATATGCAAATGTCAAAAGGCTAAAAGGGTCTCTTAAGACATAAAGTCCCAACGACCATCAAGGATCATAAGCAGATGTTACACGCCAAAGGTCTTTAAAGGTGTTCAATTCTGCTGTAGAGCAGCTCTAAAAAGAGGACAATAAACAGTCAACTTTTCGGTTAAAGTTAGTTCATCGTTGACACATCAATGCTCTCCTGCTGGCTGGGAAAAAATACTTTTGCTTATTTTTTATGATTATGAAAAATATTCAATAATTTCACTGTTAAAAATCAGTAACTTTACTATTATGCATTGTAATGCCATCAGATTCAGTTCACACATAAATGCTCTCCTGCTCATTAACACTTAATTTGAAAAATGCGATTTTACATAATGTAATATATATATATATATATATATATATATGACTATTGTTTTGTTTTTTTAAATGAAAAATATTCAATAACTTCCTTGTTATTAGAAAAAAAAATTAAATAACTTCACTCTAGCACAGGCTACTGTACTGTCACTAAATTCAGCTCACACATGATGTGTGAACTGAATTATTGACTATTTTACATAAGAGAAAATCATACAAATTATGCAGAAATTTTGTAGTATTGTAGTATAGTGTTGTAGTATAACTAGCAGAGAGCAGTAATGTGTGACTCTCGGCCGCCTGCGCATGGAGATCAATGTATTTTGTCCAGTGCGGAGGAAGGCTCATTTTGAGGAAAATTAGTTTGTAGCTCGTTGTCTACATTGCTACGAGATGTGTTATCTGTGTAGTAACATCGTTTAAATCACGGGTTATTGAACCTGAAACCTTGAATCTGTGAATAACGTTCCAACGAGTTCAGACAGCCTTGAGTCCGGCTGTTGCGGCGGACGCACTCGGTGCAGACGTGCTGTTGATACGCATGCAGTACGGGCAATATTATTTAGCTTCCCCCTGACATTTTATTTAGATGCCAACTTAATATTTGCTTAAATAGTTTTGCACTGGAAACATTACACCTGCCAGTATACTCAAATTAACAGTTCACTTTAGTATATTAGATGCGTGGATACACGGTCAGACAAGCTCATTGTTACGAATCCGGTTCGTGGACTTCCGTCTGATTGCCACCAGAGGTCACCCTTCCATCATATTGACTCTCACACTACACTAACTGTTGCACGTCACCTCCGGACTACAGTTCCCATCATCCATTGCACTGAGGACACACACACAGCTGATTGCACTGATCACAGACAGCTGATTCCCATTTGCACGCCTTACTTAAGCCATGGACTTTCTCCCCTTCATTGCTGAATATTGTATAGCGTTTATCACTCTCCAAGCGATAGCTACTCTACGGAGCCCAGTTTGTTGTCATAGTCTTGCCTTGTGTCTTCTATTGTTTTGATTCTTGCCCATGTTTCCTGGATTTACCCTTTGCCTTCCCTTTCAGACTCTGTTTGCACCTCTCTTGGACTACTGCTCGTGTACCTGGATTATCTCTCTGCCTTGCCCTATTAGCCTTTTTCACACGTAACTGGAAACTACGTCACGCAGGATAAACTTATTTCCGCCGCAGCTGAAATTACGGCGTTTCCATGGAGTTATTTCACTGCTTCTTTCTCGGTGTTGCTGCAACTCAAGTTCGAGGATGTTGAAAGAATAGTTGGACGCCATTCAACAACTAAAGAAGCAAGGCCGAGCAAGGGCTATAAATTCTTTGTTGAGGAGTTTATACACAATTATTAAGGTAAGTTGACAACAACTATCTGGTGGTAGCACTTGCAACAGTATGAATGCTAACCATTTCCTATCTGTTCAGTCTCAAATGTTGTTGATCAGAAGGTGGTAGTGAGAGCTAGGTGTTATCGTTCTATGAGGAGCCCCACTGTAGCAAATTAGCTTAAAAGGGAATTGTATATAAATAATTACAATTAATTATGAATTACAATTATTTATATCGGCTGACAGTGATAACTGTAGCAGAATTAAATTGGCATCAACTGATCTGGTCGTCCAGCGATCATTCAGTGCAAGTTCAAATCAACTCTAAGAAAGGATATTTTCGTGGCCACAGAAAATACTTTATTAATGCATTAGAGCATGTAGCAAGGGTCAAAATCGTAAAGAGACATTAATTTGCAAGGCAGAACCAGAAACTCATGTAACTTGTGCACAACTTTTATTAACTAAACGCTAACACGCATAACTAATCTAAACAAACAAACATGCATGCACTCACGCGTACATACAAAAGGGGAGCTAAAGTGGATGAATGAAGCCATTAGAGAAAACAGAATGCAGTTATGGAAAGAGTCAGTTAACCACCTGAGTAAAACCATCAGCGCCGTTTATAATGGGGTCTATAACTTACACTAAATCTCTGTTTTGTTTAGTTAGATGTACCATACTTGCACTTCCACGGCTGTTGGCGTGTCTGGAATGCAGTCTCGGAAGAAAATTCTTGATAGTTCCAAGGCTTTGGACTCGCGATCACGTTCTTCCGGGTTGAAGAGTGATGAATTCCAAAAAGGTTATTCTTGTTCTGAGGTCTGCGTAGCTTTGGTTGAATGGTAGGTCAAGGCTGCAAGGCCTGGTGCAAAACTTAAGTGTCCTGAAGAGTTCTAGCTCACATCCTTTAGAATCTAACAGAACCGCAAAACTGAGATATGTTGAAGCCCACCGGGCACGCCAGTACCGGCTCAGGCTCTCCACACGGGCAGCAGTCCGGAGATTTGGCAGAAGAGAGTGCGCAAAAGGGAACTGTGCGTGGGCTCTTTAAAGTCTGCGAAGAGTCACACCTCTCAGGATGGGCTTGACCAATGAGAGAGGCTGAATTTCCAAGCGGGAGTTTGGAAATACTGGGGGGTTTATGGCCCTTTGTCTGAGAGCATGGTAATTTGCAAAGGGGTTGGATTGGACATTGATATACAAACTGTTAAAGATTCTTAGGACGTTAATATGCTGCATAGGTATCAACATGTAATATTCACTCTCACTTAGATCATCCGAAGACGAATTGATAGAGACCAGACATGTTACAGTTAGAGTGATATTAACTAGTGATCTATTATAAGCATGCATAAAACAGTATACAATACACAAAAACATACAAGAACAGTAATAATATACACAATGACCTAATGATATGTGTGTTCATTCAAAGAAAGTGTTTTCTATGAATTAATTAAAGAGTCCATTTTATGGCATAATGTCTTTTTCCTAAAGGGAATATGAAGTGAGTGTTGCTCGACCATTTGCATTCCTTTGAGCAATAAAACTAGTGTTATCTGATGGGTTGCCATGGCACCGGGAGGGCCTGGAGGCGTCCACAGACATAGGGGTACCCAAGGATGTGTATTGGGTGAGGGGTCTGTGATTATTTGTTAATCTAATAACTAATTTGATTTGTTAAATCAAATGAAAAATTGTGTCTGATTGGTCCAAATGCTACACCACACACTTGAGGTTATATGTAACGTTAATATGCCTATTGGCTTATGAGTTCATTAGATCAGTTATTATTGTTCTGATAGCAAGTTACTCTATTTTAGTTGCGGTTTAATTTCCCTTTCTTTCAACTCCCTGTCGTAACTTTTTTTTTTTTTTTTTTTTAAATTGTCTTAAATCTTCTGCGGTTGCAGACTATATCTATATTTCTTGCTTTTGCTGCTCTTTGCAGCTTTCAATTAAAATCACTTAATGTAGCTGCCAGTACAGAATTACAATTCATTAGCTATACAATTGTCTTCTCAAACAGATGGCATTGAAATCGGAAGAGGTCGTTAGTATTTCTGCCTATATGTGCAGCTGGTAAAGGATTGTGCAACCATCTGACAGCACTTTTGTATCAGACGGCCCACTATGTGCGGCTTAATTTACAAACCGTCCCACCACCACTGGCCTGCACAAGTGAGCCACAGAGATGGCATCGTCCAAGAACACAGGCATGTATTTTTCTTTTCTGCACTTGGCAAGAACACTAACTCAAAGAA
>NC_081158.1:1717146-1778252 GCF_012432095.1 Onychostoma macrolepis | reverse complement strand
TTTGATACCAAGAAGGTAACCTCCAAATGATATTAAAGAAGAGATACACTCATACACTGGAATATAGGCATTTAACGTCTAACTAATACAAGAAAAGGGTTTTAACTAAGTTAATATAACAGGGGAATATACATACAACACATGCATATAGCAGATACATTTATAACTGCTTAATTATGGCCTAAATAGAGAAAATGTCTTTAGGTGTGTGTGTGACGTGTATTGGAAATCGTGGAGACAGACAACTGGTCTGGTCCCTGGCACGGGGGGTCACCCCCCCTTCTGTGGAATGTGTTTGAAGCTTGATAAAGACACCTAGTCGGTTTGTTTAGCATCCTTTTGATAGTGATAAAGACCATCTGCAATTTAGTACCCATATAAATGTTAACGCTGATGCCAGGTCAGTAATTTATATGCAAATGTCAAAAGGCTAAAAGGTTTTTTTTTTAAAACAAAGTGTAATCAGCCATCACTGATCCTAAACAGACGTTACATCAGTCACATGACAGAAATTCATGGGTAAGACTTCAATGCACAGGTGCAAGAAATACACACAGCTGTGTCGATTGGTGTAGAAAACAAGGTTAAGTTTAGCATTAACCATATTTTTATTTTATTTATTTTTTACATTGAAGATCCCCACCCACAAACAGCGGGAAACTTATGCCTTGGACATTATTTCTCTCTTTCCTAGCCTGAGAGACCCGTTTTCAACAAAGGGCTATGTATCTTTAATCTTTTGTATTGATGTACTTATAACACAATCTAGTTGGACATGAAATTTTGTACTCCTTTTTTGTGGCATGTAATAGTAGTTTATCTCTTAAATGTAATGACTAACGTAATGTTCGGATTTTACAAAAAGTGTTCTCTTGCCTTTCTGACAGGAGCATTTCTACGATCCAGAAAAGGGGAGCGGGTTCATCTCCTGGCACCTTAAAACTTTGTCGAGGAAGAACCCAAAACGTGTTCGCTTGGAGATGACTGAAAGTGGAGGACCAAGTCGACGAAGAAGGATAGATGATGTGCAACAACTTGAAGGAGATGCATGCAGTGAGGCAATTACTTTCCTTGTCCATACAGCTGACGAAGCTGAAATTATGCAAAAGATGAAGGAAACTTTCAAGCATAGACAAGAACTGGTGCATAATCCTGAAAGATCAGCTGACGTCCTTGATGTCTTTCCAAGAGATTTGGATGTAAAAGGATTGGTAAATAAAAATGTATACTCCTTTTCAAAGATTGTTTTAAGTGTGTTTTAGATGTGCCCGCTTTGTGTTAAGTATTTTATAAGTTTACTCTTTGACATGATTGCTACTTGGACTCATTTGTTCATAGATTTCACTCTTGCTCGTACATGCCAGTTCAAGTAAATACTTAAATTACTATGTTCGACTCATTTGCACATTCATGATGTCTTAGTCCAGGGGTGTCAAACTCAGTTCCTGGAGGGCCGCAGCCCTGCAGAGTTTTGTTCCAACCCTGATCCAACACACAAACCATCTAGTTTTCAAATAAGCCTGAATGACTTAATTAGCTGGATCAGGTGTGTTTAATTAGGGTTGCATCTAAACTCTGCAGGGCTCCGGCCCTCCAGGAACTGAGTTTGACACCCCTGTCTTAGTCTATCAAAACAACATGCACACACTATCCATTTTGGTGGTGAAGGATGAAAAAGTAACCTCTTAGAAATCTTGTAATATGTGTAATAATAATCTTTGTCATTAGATAAATCAGGACTTTGCTATGCTGTTCAATGCTGAAACATCCAACAAGTTTCTTGAGAGGTGGGAGACGGCATTCAAGCAAAAGATCATCAATGAAACCTAGTCTCTTACTTCAACAGCAGAAATTCGTTGTCTTCTCAGTGCAGCAGGCGGACATATTTGCTCTAGTTTCTTGTTTTTGTGAGCACTAAATCTTTGTTACGTCCCTATGTGTGACACTGAGTTGTTGTTTGAGTGTTATTTTGTTGTTGTACTCTTTTCCCGGGTTTTCCTTTGCCGCCTTTTTGTTTTGTTCTTTCTCTCTCTTCTACTTTCACTTTCGCAGGTGGTGTGCGGATTGGTCGTCTCGCTTAGCAATCATTCGGGACGAGTGATTGGGTGTGATGACGTGAGAGGGGGAGTGTTCTCCAATCGCGTTCGCTGATTGATGTCCAGCAGTGCTATAAAAGGGAAACGCCGGTGTATTAGAGATGCTGGTCTTTGTGAACTTATGTTGTGTTTTCTTTCCTTTTGTGTTTGATTTAGTTTGTATGGTTTAATATATTATGTGCTTTGACGGCCGTGTAAAAACATCTTATCTATTTGCTGTCCTGAAGCCTTTGTCCCTTAGTATTTGAAAGCCCTAGAAAGCTTTTCACGTTCTGTTAAAACTGGATTGGAGGTGAAGGGGGTAGGTAAATTATGTCACGTGACTTACATGGTGCACGTTTAGGTTTATTTCATTGTCTAGACACTCTAGGTTAGGGATTGTGCCGCTTTCTGTACATTTTTGTTTGATTAGCTAGTGCAGCGGAGTTATGACGTCTTGGACGTTGAAGATTGTTTTGTTTTTTTCACTTTTCTTTTCTTAGTTTAGGATTAGATTAATATGGGTTAGTAAGATTTCTTCTGGTTTTGTTAATTTCTTTCTTTTGGCACGGTCCAGGCTCCCTTCATTCTCCCCAGTTCTTTAATAGGCTGAGGCTGCCGGTGTGTCTAGTTTTTATTTTTTTATTTTTATATACATTGTTTATTTTGTGTGAAAATAATTGTCATAATCTTTAATAAACCAAGTTTTTGCTTGATTTACTCTCTCTGGCGTTAGTTACTCTTTTACACATACAGACTGTAATGTTGACAGTGGTCCGATCTGGTCTAATGTTCCCCTTCTTAATCTCTAGATGCTTAACACTCAAAGAAGGGTCGTAACAATCCTAAATCGCCCACCACCCCCTAAACATCTACTCATTCAGATTGGGACAGCGACATGTCTTCTGTCCTGCTGCTGTTGCATCTCCTGCCTCCTGCTCCAGGGAGGAAGAAGACTAAGATCAGTCCAACAGAGGCTATTGACAGACTTGTGAATTTCCATAAGGTAAAACTAACAATACTGTTGCAAAGTCATTGTGAATTTTTGGTTATAAACCCTAAAATGTAGTGGTTTACAATCATGGTCCTTGGGACTCACCTGTCTGCACATTTTGTCTCTCTGACCTGACACACTTAAGTCATTTTCACCCAAAATTAAAATTCTGTCATTTACTCACCCTCAGGTTAATCCAAACCTGTACACATTTCTTTGTACTGCTGAACACAAGGGAAGATATTTTGAAGAAAGTTTGTAAACTGGCTGCTTTGGGCAGCCATTGACTTCCACGGTAGGAAAAATAAATAAATACTATGATAGTTTGTAAACAGGCCGCTTTGGGCAGCCATTAACTATCTTCAAAATATCTTCCTTTGTGTTCAGCAGTACAAAGAAATGTATACAGATTTGGAACAACCTGTGGGTAACAACCTTTTCTGTAAATGACAGAAATTTCATTTTTGGGTGAACTAACCCTTTAGTTTATTTCATGGAGCTCTTACCTAATGAGGTGAAGATCTGAATCAGGTTTGTTGAATAAGGGAGACATACAACATGCAGAGTGGTGGGTCCACATAATGTGTCTAAATGTTCCTTTTGGACTCTCTAAGTGATTGCACGTGTTCACTTGCATTATATTGACCTACAGCTCTCGGATGTCTATGTACAACTCTGTGTTCTAATGAAGTAAGTCAGTCACATAGCTTGGTTTGGCTGAGGGTCGGTGTATCAGCAAATTTTTTGTTTGTTTGTTTTGGTGGGGGGTGGTGAGAATTAATTTAATGACACTTTCCTTTCACTAATATACAAAGCATGTGACTTTGTCATCATCTGACTTTGTTTTGCACGTATTGGGTTAAGGTGTGTGTTTTTTTGTTTTTTTTTTGCTTCCTGGTTCATTTAATCAAATTTGTTTGTGCTTTCTTTCAGTCCTGCACCAGTATTGAAGGCCATCTCAGTGGGAGGGAGGGCCACCAGCCATTCCTACTGGGATCAGGAAGGATTAAGGGCAGGATTGACCACTTTTACGTCGTTGTGGACAAGCGCCTCATCCCTTCCGCTGGAACCAGCTCCTTGAGTGCCTTTGAACTTTTTAAAGTTCACTATAGCTGTGTCCCAAAGCTAAGTGTACACACTTCGAAGTGCGCATTTTAAGTGCGAATGCGTCACAGTGGGCTGTCCCAATTCAGGATGCGCCTTCCGAAGACCGCATTCCAAGGCATTGAAATGTAAGTTTTGTGTTTTCATTTACTCAAATACCTAGCGAAACAAGTGTTAAAAGCCAGGGATTTTTAACACAAAGCCCACAAACAATAAGACAACCACTATATAAGGCAATAGTCTTTACTTTTGTTGTGTTTTGTAGTGCTGTCATGTAAGATATGTCCACAAATATTTTAACCATGTCTCATTTTCTAATGCTGCACCAATTTTTACATATGTTTAAATATGTTGTACATATTTTCAAAGATTGCACCACTGTCTAAACATTTTCCATAAGTGTTTCCATTTTCTCTTGTTTTAGAACTATTCTGGAAAAAATGAACCTGTTGGGGAAGGACTTAAAAAATACAAAGTCAGACACATTTTTTTTTAGACACAATTTGAAATTCATTGTGCTGTCGTTGTTAACAGGCATGGTTTATTTGCTCTGTTATAGGATTGCAAGTGTCCTGGGACAGGTGAGGGAGTGAGTGAAAGCTGGTGGAGCTACTCAGGGAGGACATCAAACTCCAGAGAGAGACAAAGGAGAGGAGAGCAGGGAGAGAATGGAGAGGCAATAAATTATTTATTAACCCTTCTCTCAAGAAGAGAAAACGGTGGAAAAAATGGGTTCATTAAAATTTCAGTATCTTTTTTTTGTCACGTTGTCAATGAAACAACCAATTTCTGTAGTTCATTTTTGTGATGTAAGTTAAAAACGAAATGGTAAGTTGTATACATAATTCATGAGCCTGAGTAATTTCTGTACATTTTGTTATGCATATTCACGTGTAAATAAAAGAGAAGTAATTATGTACATTGTTAATTTAATGCAGCTTACAAAACATTCTTCTATACATTTATTTTTTTTGTCCTGTAAATAAATGTTTTACACATTAAAACCAATTGTTCTATACATTACTGAAAGTACTTTTTACAACTATTTACAACATAGCCTAGGTTTAACATCAGAAAAACATCAATTTTGAGCCCAGCCCTGCCTCCAGGTGTTCTGGGGTCTTCAGGAGGTGAATCTCTTGGTGACTGGCCAGCACCTCCTCAGCGACTCGGAGGACAGTGCGGTGGACAGTGGACCGAGGCATGTCCAACACTCTGGAGACTACTCTGTATGATACACCACTGGCCAGACAGAAGAGAAACACCAGGGTCTGGATTGTGGCACTTCTCAGAAGATCAAGCAGCACTGTCAGAGCCTCCCTGCTCAGCCCAAAACCATTAAAAACCTGTCCAGCGCTGGCACATTCAGCTTTATCCTGCAGTACAGGGTCTGGTCTGATTTAGGGAAAAAAGGAAAAGAGAAATTGTTTAGAGCTATGATAAAGTAATTGGTAGAAGAAATATTGAGATACTTTAGTAAACTACTTGTAGTAACTACTAATACCACACTGGGGAAAAACTACTAGTCATATTTAAAAGAAAACTTTAGTTAAAGGGATAGTTCAACCAAATATGAAAATTCCAAACCTGGAAAAACTTGAGGATGAGTAAATGATTACATAATTTTCATTTTTGGGTGAACTATCCTCTAATTAAAAGTATTATCTTGCATACTCTAATATACTAAAGGTATTTAAAGGTAAAGGTATAGGCCTACAGTATTGTTCTGAAAAAGAATTAGTCAGGATGGTTTTGCAGTAATATTACTGCTGCACTAATGTGTGTTGCATTTTACTTCTGAATATGTTCAAGGTTGTTAAATTTAAAGTTGCCTACTTCATATACTGTTGGGTTTAATCTACAACAATGCATCATGTTGTAAAAGACCATATTTTTGTAGTGTTGCTGTCCTGTGAGAAAACTTAGTACTTCATATTTGTACGAGAATACTTAACAAATGTACTTCCTTGCAGTCCACCACTGATTATTTTGAAAATGAAAGCAACATTTTGTCAGAATATTAACCCTCTGGGGTCTGAGGGTGTTTTGGGGCCCCGGAGAAGTTTTGACATGCCCTGACATTTGTGCTTTTTTCAGTTGCTTATAAACATTTTAACCCTCTGGGGTCTGAGGGTGTTTTGGTGTATCTCCTCCAGATGGAAAAACTGGACATGTCCTTTGTTTCATACGGATTACTTTATCACAGAATATTTTTTTCCGGTAAGACTTACTTCATTTAACATAGACATGTCAAGCTTTCTATAGATATATTTATCATGTCTCTGTGTGAAGTATTTGCTGAGTTACAGTTTATTTTAGTGACGTGTTTCAAAAAGCAGTTCGTGGAGAGAGTGAAGACTGAGAACGCACCCTGTTTGTTTACTTTATTCTTCAAAAGCACAAAGTTTAGTTGTTATTATGAGTGTATACAAATAAAAGTAGACCCCTTACAGATTAGAATGGTGTATTGCTCTTATCTGTACTATCAAAAATGGCAGAGTAATTCAAGCTCATTTCGGCCTTATCAGGAAAATCTGACTCAAAACGCGTTATCCGCGTTTTTTGACCTCAGAGGGTTAACACCAATAGAGTTTAGAATGTCTATAAATACTGATCCCAACAAATCTTTTTCATTATCAACATGGATATTAAAATCACCAACAATTAAGACTTTATCTGCAGTCAGCACTAACTCTGATAGAAAATCAGCAAATTCTTTAATAAAGTCTGTATGGTGCCCTGGTGGCCTGTATACAGTAGCCAGTACAAACATCACAGGGGATTTATCATTAACACTTGTTTCTTTGGATAACGTTATATGAAGCACCATTACTTCGAACGAATTATACTTGAAACCCAACCTCTGAGAGATACTGAAAATATTTCTATAAATTGTAGCAACACCTCCCCCTTTACCTTTTGGACGCGGTTCATGTTTGTAACAGTAATCTTGGGGTGTAGACTCGTTTAAAGTAATGTAATCATCTGGTTTTAGCCAGGTTTCTGTCAAACAAAGCACATCTAGTTTATGGTCAGTGATCATATCATTTACAAAAAGTGCTTTTGTAGAAAGGGATCTAATATTCAATAAGCCAAGCTTTATTATGTGTTTATCTGTATTATATCTGTTTTTGATTTGTTGAACATCAATTAAATTGTTACTATTACTTTGGTTTGGATGTTTTCTGTATTGTCTAGTTCGGGGAACAGACACAGTCTCTATAGTGTGATATCTAGGTGAAGGAGTCTCTATGTGCTGAGAATTAACTGACTTCTGTGACGTGAGGCGGCTAGCAGACGGTCGGTTTAGCCAGTCTGTCTGCTTCCTGACCTGGGCCCCAGTTAGTCAAGTACAAACTCTAAGACTATGTGCCATATTTCTAGAGAGAAGAGCGGCACCACCCCAGGAGAGATGAACACCATCTCTTTTCAACAGGTCAGGTCTGCCCCAAAAATTCTTCCAATTGTCTATAAAGCCTATGTTATTTTGCGGGCACCACTTAGACATCCAGCCATTGAGTGACAACAGTCTGCTATGAGTCTCATCGCCCCGGTAAGCAGGGAGCGGACCAGAGCATATTACAGTGTCTGACATTGTATTTGCAAGTTCACACACCTCTTTAACATTATTTTTAGTGATCTCCAACTGGTGAAGTAGAACATCATTAGCGCCGACGTGGATAACAATTTTACTGAATTTTTGTTTAGCATTAGTCAGCACTTTTAAATTTGCCAAGATGTCAGGCGCTCTGGCTCCCGGTAAACAATGGACTATGGTGGCTGGTGTCTCTATTTTCACGTTCCGTACAATAGAATCGCCAATAACTAGAGCACTTCATCAGGTTTCTCAGTGGGTGCGTCACTGAGTGGGGAGAAACTGTTTGATGTTTTGATTGGAATGGAAGAGTGGTGTTTTGACCCACGACTAGGCCACCTCACTGTCACCCAGCTGCCCTGCTGCACGGGCTCAACCGAAACCGAACAATGTACAGGACTCCCTGAGCTAGTCGCATCCAAAGCAATATCTACAGCCCTCACCTTCTTACTGTCCTCAACTAAAGTTTGGATGCGTGTCTCTAGTTCTAAAACCTTCTCTGTCAGCCTAACTATTTCCCTGCATTTATCACATGTGAATCCCTCGCTGCTGACAGAGACAGATAAATACATGTGGCAAACAGTGCAAACAACAATAGCAGGAGAAAAAGCCATTGCTCACCGTGATTGATGAATAATACCAACTTAACTTACCACTTACCGAGAGAAAATGAAAAGAAAACAATAATAGGCGCGAATAGAAACGTGAATGGAACCGCGAGTGACAAGCTAACTGGCTAACGAATGCTAACGCGCTGCACTCACGGTTTTAAAAGCGAACAATCAAATTAGTTAGATTAGTTTGAAAGATAACACGGTAACACTTTAGAATAATGGTCCGTTGTTAACAAGTACCTATGCAGGAAGTAATAAGTAGTTCTACATTAACACTTAACTTAATACACTTAACTAATATAGAAGCAAGATTTACTAAGCAGTAAGTAATAGGTAATTTAGGACAAAGGTAGTTCCTTATTAGGTATTTGATAATTACTAAAGAAAAATATCGTCATTGAGAACTACTTACGAACTATGACCAATTAATAAAGAATAACCAATTAATTACTAATTAATTACTAATCACAACAGTAAAGTCTATAAAGTGAACAATTAGGTTCTTTGTGGAAACTAATTTATGAATATTTAATTTAATTATTATTACATTTACAAATGTAAATAATAAGGAAATGATGCTCACGATTGGATTAGTTCACTATTATGAGCTCCATTCAGTTCAATTAATTATTGATCAAACACAAATGAACATCAAATAACGATGTTCTCTTGTCAAAAACAATTTGCATCCTTAATGAACACATTGACTGCATTTATATTGTTAAACACAAAATCACATCTTCCAGATTACAATGTCTGGTAGAATATCACTAGTGCCTCACAGAAATGTATGGCTGTACAGTAGGCTATGTGTCAGATATAAAATATGTTAAATAAGTTTATTGTAAATTACTTATGAAAAACATGTTAACCCCTCACTAATAACTCAAGCGTTACCTTGTCAGTCCGCAGGAACTACTAGTGATCTGGACCATTATTTTAAAGTGAAAAACATGTTAACCCCTCACTAATAACTCAAGCGTTACCTTGTCAGTCCGCAGGAACTACTAGTGATCTGGACCATTATTTTAAAGGGAAAAACATGTTGACCCTCACCAATATGCCACACAGCAAGAACTATATACAACATAAAAGAACTACAGTGATTGGGTCTAACATTTTTTATTATAAGCACTGAAACATTTAAATAGAAGAAAACACTGCACAATGCAAAAATGCACAACTGGGTGTGCAAGAATAAAGCACTGTGAAAAATATAACATTCTAAAATTTGACACAGTGATGAAACAGATAAGAAACTGAGCCACAGTAATATCTAGCACACAAATGCTCACTCACACAGGTACTAGCAATTTATTCGTGAGCATACTCCAAAATATTGAACTCTGTATTCTCTTCTAATATCTTTTAACAAACGTCCTAGAGGACCATCACGGTGGTTGTGTCCAAGCCAGTATGTCCACTCAATGCATTCCAAGTGTTCCTTCAACAGCTTTTCTGTCCTATTGGCAGATGGGAGTTTTACTTACTCAAACATGTTCTGAGGGCAGAAAGGAAAATGATTGGTTCACAGATTCAACCAATGAAATTGAAGCAGAGGCGGGGTCAGGAAATTTGAACGTGTGTGGAGGAGGGAATACATCAGACAGATACGTTACTGACGCTTCGTGGGAGGCATTTATAACAAGGTAAGTGAATTTACCATATATTTTAAAGAAACAAACAAACAACAACAAAAAAAACCCCCATCTCAAACCTTTAGTGAGATAATTAGCGAACAAAGATGCACAGAACAAATAGTATGCATTTTCATTAGACTGCTTCATCAGTGGATCGCACCAAAGCTGCTAATGAGGTAACTGGAGTAAAACATGCTTTTCCAATGCTACCGCGCTATCTGTGAAACCGATATGAGCGACAACATAACTAGTTCAAATCTCCGTGACATTTCATCAGTCAGTTAGCGTTAGCGTTAGCATTAGCATTAGTACTGCTCTCAGGGAAGGAGTACTCAAAATTCATATTACTGTTCTTTTTACTGAACTATGCGCTGCTCTTGGGGCAGGAGTACTCAATATTCATATTGCTGTTCTTTTTACTGAACTATGTGCTGCTCTTAGGGCAGGAGTACTCAATATTCATATTGCTGTTCTTTTTACTGAACTATGTGCTGCTCTCAGGGCAGGAGTACTCAATATTCATATTACTGTTCTTTTTACTGAACTATGTGCTGCTCTCAGGGCAGGAGTACTCAATAGGTCCGTATTACTATTATTTTTACTGAACTATGTGCTGCTCTTGGGGCAGGAGTACTCAATATTCATATTACTGTTCTTTTACTGAACTATGTGCTGCTCTCAGGGCAGGAGTACTCAATAGGTCCGTATTACTATTATTTTTACTGAACTATGTGCTGCTCTCAGGGCAGGAGTACTGAATATTCATATTACTGTTCTTTTTACTGAACTATGTGCTGCTCTCAGGGCAGGAGTACTCAATATTCATATTACTGTTCTTTTACTGAACTATGTGCTGCTCTCAGGGCAGGAGTACTCAATAGGTCCGTATTACTATTATTTTTACTGAACTATGTGCTGCTCTTGGGGCAGGAGTACTCAATATTCATATTACTGTTCTTTTTACTGAACTATGTGCTGCTCTCAGGGCAGGAGTACTCAATAGGTCCGTATTACTATTATTTTTACTGAACTATGTGCTGCTCTCAGGGCAGGAGTACTGAATATTCATATTACTGTTCTTTTACTGAACTATGTGCTGCTCTTGGGGCAGGAGTACTCAATAGGTCCCTATTGCTGTTCTTTTTACTGAACTATGTGCTGCTCTCAGGGCAGGAGTACTCAATATTCATTTTTTTTTTTTACTGAACTATGCGCTGCTACATGCAGGCTTGTTGACTATAAGTGACTTCTTGCAAAAATATAAAATAGTGATGTATCCAATCTTTTGACCTATAATTATTTTTTTCCTCATATTGCCTTTTTTACATTTGAGCCCCTGCCCCT
Source organism: Onychostoma macrolepis (assembly GCF_012432095.1). Lineage (NCBI taxonomy): Eukaryota > Metazoa > Chordata > Actinopteri > Cypriniformes > Cyprinidae > Onychostoma > Onychostoma macrolepis. The sequence goes on along the minus strand of NC_081158.1, from coordinate 1,766,886 downwards.
GAGGAACTTTCTGCACGTCCCTGCTCTCAGTACTCAATATTCATATTACTATTATTTTTACTGAACTACGTGCTGCTCTCAGGGCAGGAGTACTCAATAGGTCCGTATTACTATTATTTTTACTGAACTATGTGCTGCTCTCAGGGCAGGAGTACTCAATAGGTCCGTATTACTATTATTTTTAGTGTACTGTTCGCTACATTTATCAAAGTATTTCTGTATGACTATACTTTGCTTGGGCATTTAAGAATGACCTTAACTACATTTCAGATGCTGTGCAATAAGATTGGTCTGCTGGTTAGTCAGGTTATGCCGCCCTGTCGCACAAAGTTACATGACTTTTTTGATGGGCATAGAGGAATTTATTTGCACATTATTTGCATTTACTCTTAATCACACAAGCCAAAAACCACCTCAAGCATTTTGTTTTATTTTTAATTTTTTTCCTGGAGCCTCCCAGTCGACAGCATTGCACATTTTGAAAGTTTTCCTTATTCCTTAGATTACCTTGAGAGACTCTAGGAACAATTTTAAAACCCTTGGTTTAAACTAATCCTGTTCCTAGAGATCTACCTTCCTGCAAAGTTCAGCTTCAGCCATATGCCTTAAACACACTGCACGATTTTCGGCTGTCCCAGGCGAAAGATTGGCATCGTGAAACAATTGTGGCCAAACAGAAATCACCACGATTGCTTCACGAAGGCAGTCTTTCGTCTGGGACAGCCTAAAATCGTGCAGTGTGTTTCAGGCTTTAATCAAACAAACAAGAACCAGCTAATTAAGCTCTTCAAGAGCACTTTACAGACAGGTGTTTGATCAGGATTGGAGCTGAACTCTGCAGGAAGGTAGATCTCAGGAACAGGACTGGGCACTCCTGGTTTAAACTGTATGTAGCTGAAAATACAGTAGTCTAAGAAAAAATTATTATAACTGATTTGTTGAATATAACTTGCCAGCTAATAATAATAATAATGCTCTGTACCCATACTTTTATTTATATATATATATATATATATATATATATATATATATATATATTTCAGGACAGAAAGACCAGAATTGGGAAGAAGAAAAAAATATCTGGGCCATATTCCCTTTGTATCAGCAGCTTCCTGATGAGGTAAATAAAAAAAAAGAAAAATAATTGGTTTCTATTACAATTCATATTTGTACAACTTTATTGACTTTTGCTAGGGTACTTTTTCCATGTTATAAGCTCTGTTTTCTAGTAGTATTTCTTAGTAGATGTATAGAGAGTAGTATGGTAGAACTATTGCAACGAAGTGCAGATGGTTTACCAAAAACTAAAGTGTACTGTATATTTGTTATCTTATTCAATATGCACTGGTAACTACACACATATAAGGTATCTGTTTTCTGTATATTATTCATAATTGTTTCTGTTTATAGTCCTGGAGAACTCACAAATGCACTGTAGATTCAACTACATTTTTTTTTTAATTTACGTTTTCACATGCTTATAATGACAACAAACCTGTCATTGACTGTGACTGTTTCATGTAGTTTTTCTTCTCTTTGCAGAATAACATTCTTGAAAAAGCAGAAGCCATCATTGGTCCATACTTGGAGTAAGGGAATCTCTGGACTTTCTTTGTAAATTCCTCTAGATTTAGTTGAGAATCTTGTTGATATTTGAAGTGCCCATATAATTTTTTCCCCCAAAATATTACTTTTCATGCATTGTAAAATAGCTGTTTGTAAATGTAAAAGGTCTGCAAAAGTTTAAAGATCAAATTTCATGACAAATGAAGTTTTGTCTCCTAAAAGTAAGAATTTATTCTGAACTGCTGTGCTGAAGTGAGTGTCAGAAACTCCAGTCTCACTTCCTGTTAGCAATTACCTGTTAGGTTTGTCTGCATAATGCCAGCCTATGGACTTCATCGGCTGTCCTTCAAACGTCTACTCTAATCTGCCCTCAATCACTGTAGTTGTAGCTGAGGCCAGAGTACAGTAGGCTCTAGGAATGGCAGTGTTTAAGGATGTATTACGTGTCATTTAAGAAATTGTCACATTTGAGGAAGTTGAAAATCTGATTTTTATCTTTGATCTTATGATTTTACTAGTAATTATGTTTGTTTACATTGCTACATTTCAGATGCTGTGAAGTGAGCTGGTCAGTAATGTAATGTTCCTGGTATGCAAGTTTGCTCCACAAAATAAAGTGGTCCAGGAAATATATGAAAATGAGGATGTTCATGATTCAATATCGTAAACTAAACCCTTCAGGTAAAATACATTTGTTTTAATTTTTTTAAATTAAATTCTTATTTTTTCATGACTATCAGTGTAAATTGAAACCAGATTCTTTATGCATTTCAAATGCAGGAAGACGTTGCAAACACGTCTGGAGACTTTGAGAAGATATCTGGCAAGCCAACCTATGGCCTGGTTTAAAGGGAGCACATTCAAACTACAGCAGTTTAATGATACACCTGCTATACCTTTTTGTTGTGAAATGTTCCTGTGGATTATACATGCATTTAATTCTCTGGATTTGTTTGTAATTGTATAAAAATGGAAGGAAGTCATAATTTTACTTGATTATTTTATTGTAATATTGGACCTGTAAACTGATTATTTTCAAACTCAATTTCTTTCATTTTGTTCTTACACAAACAATTGAATTAAACTAACTATTTTGGCTATTTTTTACATTACAAGCACAACTGCAATAGACTATGAGAACATTAAGTGGTTGCACATACTGTAGATTGACACTGGGATCTTTTGCAATCACATTTAACACAAGTCAACTCACAAAAATAACACAAGTCAACTCTGTGACAGAAGACCTATCAGATGGTAATTGTTTCTCATGTGAACATATGTAAAAATGTATTTACTCATGTATTTGATGCTTTTTTCACAGTGGAGAAGCAAGATGTGTGATCATATGAACCTAGAAATGCACTGCTGACATGGCCAATCGCATGGTTGTCTGCTATAAATAAATAAAATGGCATATGCTTGGAATAATAAATAAATTTAAATGTAATATACTATTCGTTATTTATTTAAATCTCTGGTTTAAGAATAGAAAAATAGACCCACTAGTTTAAATAGTTTTCTTAAATTTTAGCTCTCAAAATGATGGGTGTCATTAAAAATGTGGAGATTAGCAGAAATGCGTTGCAACCTCTTATTTACATGAGGTAAACAAAGCTGCTTGGTTTACATTTTTATGTATGTACTTGTAGGGCTATACATATTTTAAAGTTGTATTGTATACCTGTTACTGCCATAATGACCCATTTCAAATGTTTACATGCTTACTGGTCTTTTTGTTCTTAACAGCACTCAATTGTTGTGGTGGAGCAGTTATGAAGTATTGTTCTTGTAAATACTTTCTAGCATTTCAGTATTTTTTTTCAGTAATATGCATGCAAAGTACAACAGTTAGTATATCATGTTAAACGGTGGTCAAAAAGGATTTAAACAGTTAGTTTTGAATCTATTTCTTCTTCTCAGAGATGTGGATTCGGACAGCAATTAAATTACCACATGACTTTATTAATTCGGCCAGGGATTTTTACAGGGATGGTGGGAGAAAAACGCTGACATTCTGGATTCGGATGGCAATAAAATCACAGACTAACCCCTGTAAATGCTGAAAATCGCTTACGTCCCCATGAGAACCAATTACCATCCAAATCTGGCTATTATGTGCTTTTATCAGGTGGAACCAAACATACACCATTTTCATACATCTCCATTTTGCACCATTTTGGACTCTGCAGTATCAGATGCCTCTTCAGTGGTAGCTCCTTTGATTTGTCGAATTTCTGCCAGCTCGTCCAGGTAACTGAAGAATAAAATAAAAGATCAATCAATAATACAGTAATTGTCTACTGATTTATAAATGTAATGATTTAAAAAATAAATAAATTGAATACCTTTAAAAATATGCATACATTTACTAGACTAAAACTAGTAAAAATAAACAGGAAGGTTATGCCAAAATATCAATACTATATAAAAAAAATGAATAAGAGATTTTATATATATATATATATATATATATATATATATATCTACGCAGTGTAGAATACAATGTATATTATGGGACAACTTGCTTCAGTTTTACAACAGTCAAGAATGGCCAGGGAGCTAACAGCCATGTTTACTGAATGTTCTTCATGCTTGATATAATGTGTTGTTTAAAAGAAATGAACAATGGTTAGATCATAGAGGATAGCACATAGTATACTAAAAATAACAGTAACACTGACCTATTGAGTACTCCTGCCCTGAGAGCAGCGCATATTACACTAAAAATAACAGTAATAGGGACCTATTGAGTACTCCTGCCCCGAGAGCAACGCATAGTTCAGTTAAAAGAACAGTAATATGAATATTGAGTACTCCTGCCCTGAGAGCAGCACATAGTTCAGAGAAAATAACAATAATATGAATATTGAGTACTCCTGCCCTTAGAGCAGCGCATATTACACTAAAAATAACAGTAATAGGGACCTATTGAGTACTCCTGCCCCGAGAGCAACGCATAGTTCAGTTAAAAGAACAGTAATATGAATATTGAGTACTCCTGCCCTGAGAGCAGCACATAGTTCAGTAAAAATAATATGAATGTTGAATACTCCTGCCCTGAGAGAAGCGCATAGTTCAGTAAAAAGAACAGTAATGGGGACCTATTGAGTACTCCCGCCCTGAGAGCAGCACATAGTTCAGTAAAAAGAACAGTAATAGGGACCTATTGAGTACTCCTGCCCTGAGAGCAGCGCATGGTTCAGTAAAAAGAACAGTAATAGGGACCTATTGAGTACTCCTGCCCTGAGAGCAGCACATAGTTCAGTAAAAATAACAGTAATATGAATATTAAGTACTCCTGCCCTGAGAGCAGCACATAGTTCAGTAAAAAGAACAGTGATATTAATACTGAGTACTCCTGCCCTGAGAGCAGCACATATTTCAGTAATAATAATATGAATATTGAGTACTCCTGCCCTGAGAGCAGCACATAGTTCAGTAATAATAATATGAATATTGAGTACTCCTGCCCTGAGAGCAGCACATAGTTCAGTAAAAAATAATATGAATATTGAGTACTCCTGCCCTGAGAGCAGCACATAGTTCAGTAAAAAATAATATGAATATTGCGTACTCCTGCCCTGAGAGCAGCACATAGTTCAGTAAAAAATAATATGAATATTAAGTACTCCTGCCCTGAGAGCAGCACATAGTTCAGTAAAAATAATATGAATATTAAGTACTCCTGCCCTGAGAGCATCACATAGTTCAGTAAAAGAACAGTAATGGGGACCTATTGAGTACTCCTGCCCCAAGAGCAGCACATAGTTCAGTAAAAGAACAGTAATGGGGACCTATTGAGTACTCCTGCCCCAAGAGCAGCACATAGTTCAGTAAAAGAACAGTAATAGGGACCTATTGAGTACTCCTGCCCTGAGAGCAGCACATAGTTCAGTAATAATAATATGAATATTGAGTACTCCTGCCCTGAGAGCAGCATATAGTTCAGTAATAATAATATGAATATTGAGTACTCCTGCCCTGAGAGCAGCACATAGTTCAGTAATAATAATATGAATATTGAGCACTCCTGTCCTGAGAGCAGCATATAGTTCAGTAATAATAATATGAATATTGAGTACTCCTGCCCTGAGAGCAGCACATAGTTCAGTAAAAAATAATATGAATATTGAGTACTCCTGCCCTGAGAGCAGCATATAGTTAAGTAAAAAGAACAGTAATAGGGACCTATTGAGTACTCCTGCCCTGAGAGCAGTACATGGTTCAGTAAAAAGAACAGTAATAGGGACCTGTTGAGTACTCCTGCCCTGAGAGCAGCACATAGTTCAGTAATAATAATATGAATATTGAGTACTCCTGCCCTGAGAGCAGCACATAGTTCAGTAAAAAATAATATGAATATTAAGTACTCCTGCCCTGAGAGCAGCACATAGTTCAATAAAAATAACAGTAATATGAATATTAAGTACTCCTGCCCTGAGAGCAGCACATAGTTCAGTAAAAATAACAGTGATATTAATACTGAGTACTCCTGCCCCGAGAGCAGCACATAGTTCAGTAAAAAATAATATGAATATTAAGTACTCCTGCCCTGAGAGCAGCACATAGTTCAGTAAAAAGAACAGTAATATGAATATTGAGTACAGTACTAATGCTAACGCTAACTGACTGATGAAATGTCATGGAGATTTGAACTAGTTATGTTGTCGCTCATATCGGTTTCACAGATAGCGCGGTAGCATTGGAAAAGCATGTTTTACTCCAGTTACCTCATTAGCAGCTTTGGTGCGATCCACTGATGAAGCAGTCTAATGAAAATGCATACTATTTGTTCTGTGCATCTTTGTTCGCTAATTATCTCACTAAAGGTTTGAGATGTTTTTTTTTTGTTGTTGTTTGTTTGTTTCCTTAAAATACATGGTAAATTCACTTACCTTGTTATAAATGCCTCCCACGAAGCGTCAGTAACGTATCTGTCTGATGTATTCCCTCCTCCACACACACGCACGTTCAAATTTCCTGACCCCGCCTCTGCTTCAATTTCATTGGTTGAATCTGTGAACCAATCATTTTCCTTTCTGCCCTCAGAACATGTTTGAGTAAGTAAAACTCCCATCTGCGTCCTATTGCCTCTCAACCTCCAGACCTGGTTTTTATATGTTGACCATGCTCGTTCTATATTCTGGGTGTGGCCTCCATGAACTGGGTCAACAAACCACCTGCTATGATTCACAGTGTAGTGAGTGTAGCCAAGTGTGGTCAGAGCTCTCTTGTAGGGTCTCCATTCGTCACTCAAAATGGTTGATCCCTGGCGAACATGTCTTGAGATTACTGGAATCAGGTGATTTCTTGAGCGCTGTTCAACAAGCCGCAAAATTGGTCGTCTTCGATCACCCTTAGTGGCCAAGATACCAAAGACCCACTTTTTTCTTCTCCATGTTTCGCCAACTCTTCCTCGTCCATACTAAAAAATAAATAAAATAACATTCAATAAGTGTCTTGCTTTTTCTTTCCCTGTGAGAAGTGTTGTATTAACACTATTACACTTTTGTCTCTGATGACAAACTAAATATTCAAGATAACATTACAGTGTCCATACTTTTTAGATCTTCTTTTTGTCTTTTAATCATTCAATTAAATAACTGTCAAGAATAGCCAGTATAACTTTTGCTCAAGCAAAACTTTCTGATGAAGGCCTTAAAGGGGACATTGTGTGCACATTTTCCACAAGTTTAAATTTTCAATGATTCTTTAGGGTCTTCATGAAATGTCTGTAATATACTTTAGTTAAAATTCCTCAATGATCGTGTAAAACAACTCCCTTTTTCCCTCTGTTCACAGTGACCCGTTTCAGTGCATTTATCTTTAAATGATAATGAGGTACTGCTCACCCCGCCCCTCTCTTCCGTGGGGCGTGCCAACACAAGACATGTGAAATGAATTGCTGCCTTGGACTCTGTATATGGCTTCAAATAGCTAGCTATCTATGACTACGTTTACATGGACATCAATACTCCGATTTTAATATGATTAAGACAATACTCTGATTAAGAGTCTACCATGTAAACAGAGATTTTTGATGACCTTAATCCGGCTAAAGTCATAATCGAAGTAAACACAAATCGAATTAAGACGTGGAGTATTCCTATTTTAGTCGCATTATTGAAGTGCAGTAAAGACATGTACACACCTTAATCACATTATTACCGTCGTGTAGGACTTTTCGCCGCATTTTGCGACAGGACACACACACACAGTGGTCAACCGTTTGACGGCAAATAAAAGAGCTTCAACACCGCCGTGGTCTGTATGCACGTACAAATAATTAACTGCACTTGAAGCTTTCATAAAATTAAAAATGAAACACCCAAAACTGTATATGGCATCATCACGAAGACTATATGTTTATGTGTGAATTTCTGGAGGAGACGTCGGATGTCGTCGTGTGGTGACGTAATGACGCATGCCATTAATCGATCTATGTACTATAACATGTAAAACGGGAACATGAAAGGATTATTCTAAAAGCAACTCATGTAAACACCTTAATCATAATATTGTCTTATTCAGAATAAGGTAAATAATTAGATTACTGATGTCCATGTAAACGTAGTCACTGTAGAATGTGGCTGCAGATTGAAACAGCTCACAGGATGAGAGTTTCATTCTCAGAAAGCCCAAAACGAACCGGCTGCATGTTTTCTTTTCGGCTTTTCTGAGCTGGTAGATACGCCAGAAACCTAAATAGGTGGAAAAAAAAAAAAAAAACAATCTATAAAAGGGAAAATTTAATCTGATGTCCTCTTTAAGAGTTTCTGTATAAAAGGGAGCAAGCCGAAGGAAGAGAGAGAGAGAGAGTTTATGCCAAAACATGTTGCTCCAATCATGCTGCTCCTTGCTTTGTTTTACCCTTTCAACAGACAGTTTATTTTAGTACATTTGATTTGAAAGTTGGACTACAGCCATGATATATTATAGCCTTAAAACTAAATACCTTTCTTTTGTGACGGAAGTTGCTTTCATCTATAATGACAAACTCTGTCCTTCCCCCCACAAACTGTCCTGTCTTTCTCTTGTACTTTCTCAAAGCTTTTTTACAGACCATTCTTAGCTTCTTTGTCATTTTGCTCAGTGTTGCTGAGCTTCCGGCTATGCCGTCCTGGATCATATCCACCTGACGTAATCTCAGTCCTTGACAATATCTGTTAACAAGAATGAAAATAGATTGTGTGTGAAAAGATTCACATTGGTCACTGCATTATCACAAAGATGTTTGTTTTAACTTTACAGAAACATATTTACTCTAAGGCAATGGTTCTCAAACTTTTTATGCCAAGTACCACCTCAGAAAACATTTGGCTCTCCAGGTACCACCATAATGACAAACATTAAAATACAGTAGTGTAACGACATTAAAAGTGAAGCCAAGAGCAAGATATGCTTCGTCATATTTTCTGCATTTAGATTTGAAAGGCCTGCCTGGGTCTGTGCAACTTCTATGGCCTTTCTCTTCCCTTTTGCAAACCAATCCATATCCTACTCTACATCCATTGGCTCTACATCTTTTTCTGCTGATGGCCCATTACGACAATACACCCAGACAGCATCATATTGTCGGCCCAGATACGGCCCACATCTGGCACATGTGGAATGATGATCTGGCCCACATGTAGCGTGGAATGATGGCACTTAGATGGACCGCTCCTGTTTGCCAGATCTGGGCCACAAGCAGGCCATAGCAATGCCACATGTCAGCCAAGAGCAAAGAAATAAACCACACTGCACCTTATCTGAGCCACAAAATCTTCATATATTATTTATAGAGTCCTCTCAGCTTGTCTAAGCTTGTTAACAAGCAAAATCACTGAAGGAAAGAAGAAAACAGAAAAAAGAAACTCAAGAATTACAACTGACTTCAGCCACAGCCTTAGATGAATTCAACTGAAGATAAAATATATTAAATCTCTGAAGATCTCAGCAGAGGAGGTTTAAACAACTCCAAAAACAGCATCATCATCTTCACTTATTACTAACCAGACTGACTTTATTTCTCTTAAAGGTCTACAGAAATTCTTATTGAGAATTAACAGAGATTTAAATCTAACGTTTGCTTTATTTGAAGTCACCATAATGGTGACTGGTGTTCAAAAGGGACCATCAAAATAAAGTGTTACATGAAGATTTTGTGGCTCAGATAAGATCCAGTGTGGTTTATTTCTTTGCTCTTGGCTGATATGTGGCATTGCTATGGCCTGCTTTTGGCCCAGATCTGGCAAACAGGAGCGGTCCGCACAAGTACCATCATTCCAGCTACATGTGGGCCAGATCATCATTCCACATGTGCCAGATGTGGGCCGTATCTGGGCCGACAATATGATGCTGTCTGGGCAGCATTATCACAAAGAAATGAACTCACTCGGTTACCTGACTGATTTACAATGCATAAATTAATGTCTGTTTACATTTCCCATAGTTATTGTTTAATTATATTATTACCTGCTCTCTATAAAATCAGCGAGGTGCATTTCTGTAATTCATACCGGTAAATAAAAGTCATCCAGCTGTGATAGGTGGTCCTGCTCTTTTCGAATATCGATCCAGCTCTGCAGTTCTTTGTAAATTTCCTAGTATGTGATCTTCTGCGGCATACCCTAAATCACCACATTCAGCATTAGTATAGGAGTTTATAAAATTATTTTAATGAATTATGTTAATTTTCTTACCACTGATATCCATCCCGTGTATGTGTCTTTTGTAGATTCATCGATTCCTTACAGAGGTTACACGTCATTGACTTAATTAGATTATGTTTTTGTAAAAAATTGATCATTTTTTTCGTCCCTTTTCTATCCCTGTGATTACAGAGGGAGAGAATTTTCTTCGCAAGTCCCATAATTGCAGGCAATTGTTACCATCTACTACCAACTCGAAAATGCGCCGAATTCACAGACGTTGATATAGCGCCTTTTTCACGGTCATGACTCCGGAAGTACTGCCTAAATTATTTTCTACAAGTTTTTCTTTTCTTTCTTTTTTCTTTCTTTTCAGTTTTCAGGAAATATTTAAATTTAAAATAAAATAAAAGCAGATTCTATGTTAATGTTTATGTCCTTATTTTTCAATATGTAAACATTTACTGATTTAATAAAATTCACTAAAACACTTAAACATTGTAATTTGCATTTTGTATCTAAGTTAAACATTTACTTCCTCTTAACTATTTTAATCAAGTTGTTTTACTATTATCCTGGTTCATAGAATCGGATCCGACTCAAATGATCAAATGAAATCTAAACGTTACAAGATGACACTGATTCCATTTAAAGGAGAAAATATTAAAATAAAGAACATAATTAAAGTTTTGGAAGACTTAAAACTGAGTGGAATAATGCCTACGGTCAACTACATATCGTATTGGGACAATACACTCGAAGAATCGTTTCCAGCAGTAGAATTCACGTGCAGAGATGGAAGTTTCTGCAACGTTGCGTTGACGCGTCGCCATATTGGAGTTAGCGAATGCGATAGTTCACAATCAGAAGACAGCATGGCGATGGAGGGAGAGCGCAAAACTGTCCACAAGAGAAATGCACCTCATCGACTAATTGAGGATGACAAGGAAGAAGCCGGTAATGTATTGTGTCATTTATGTTTTAAAAAAAAAAAAATGTATGTTAGTATCGTGTCCAGTGTTCACGACTGTGGCCCTCGAAATCCGCTTTACTGCAGAGTTTAGTTCAAACTTTGGTCAGTCTCACCGTATCTTTCTAGCAATCCTGGGGACCTTGATTAGCTTGTTCAGGTGTGTTTAATTAAGGCTGAAATTGGATTTCAAGGGCCAGAGTTGAGATTGAGTTGAATAATCTTTTTGGTTATAAGCAGCCGTTGACAATTTGTTTGCAAGCAAGCAAGCAAGCTAGCTAGCTAGCTAGCTAACGTTAGGTAAAGCAATTTCAAGGCCAAACATTATCAAACACTTAATTTTCCTTTCTCGCCAGCTATCCTAACTGAATCCTGGTGGATTTTATTTTATTTGTTTAACGTTATTTGCGTAGAGATGCATAAAGGTTGGCACCAGACACTTTTTAATGTTAATGGCTAATTGTGTTTTTTTCCCCGTTAATTAAAAAAAGCTTAATCTTGTTAAATAGATACACACACACACACACACACACACATTTTTGCGATTTTCACATATAATGTTTTAACATATTTATAGCCTAATTTTAGATGATTATAATAACAGGCTATCAGATAAAAAAAAAAAAAAAATCATCCTTATCTCCCAAAAGACATGAAAGTGAGTTGCTGTTAAACTCGGAAACAATTTAAGTAAACTTTATAGTTTTTAAACAATGTGTGTTTCATGTGTTAAACACCGTTCTAAATTATGTTTGATAAATTACTTGTTTGTTTTATATTCCAGCACAAGCGCCAACCCAACAGGTGACCATCAATAAACTCAAAGAAGAAAACTATTTTTTGAAGTCTAAAGTTAAGTTCCTAGAAGAAAAATGCAAAGAGAGATTTTCTTCGGAGCAGTTTAACCAATGGTGAGAACTGTTTCAGATTGTTTGTTATTTGTCCACATTATTATTATTTATTTTTTAAAATTTATTATTATTATTATTATTACTACTACTACTACTATGGCCATTTTTGGCAAACATTTGATAAAAAAAAAAAAAAAATACAATATGTTAACGTAAAAGAAAAAACTCTGTATAAACTCTAATTCTCTTATCATTTCACCTTATTGCCATTTTGTTCCAAACTTTTTTGATTTCCATCTGTGGAAAGCTCATTTGAAATAATGCCTATTGTAAAAAGCACTGCACCATGGCTTTTCAGACTGTTCCCTAAAGCCTCCCCAGCAATGCACATTTTAGATGTCTCCCTTATTTAACATAGCTAAATGAACTCATCTGCTGGCTGTGTCCAATAAGGGTGACTTTCAAAATTTTGAGGAGACTTCAGGAATAATTTGATTGGACAACACTAATAAAAATGACTGGAATGTGACCAATAGGACATTGGCTCAATACAAAACATTTTATGGCGTAACGCAAGTAAATTAACAGTATATTTTAATAATTTGTATAGTACTATATTGTACTGTTACATATTATTTATTATACTCAGAAGCCCTAAAATATGCATGGGCGGCTATGGCTTTACACTCAGTCACTTCTGAATTCAGGAAGTCTGCCTTTACTGAAAAAACAAATTCCTATATTTATAAATGTATTCATTGATATATTATCTTCTGTACTGTATGATATGCCACTCTCATGTAGAGTCTGCCTATATGCTTTCAGAATAACTACAAAATAATGATATTTGGAGAAACTTGTTAAGATTAATGGATTTTAGTGTTATAAGAAGACATTGTTTTTATTAATAATGTAGTATAATCTAGCAAAATGTTGTTCTTTGTCAGTATTTTTACCAGAGCAAGTAATAGGAAGATACAAAAAGGTCCTGAGGTACATGTCAAAAGGAGCAACCAAAACAGAGGCTAACCTCAAGTGTGGCGTGGACAGGAAAACGATTGTGGACTCATGTGCCATTGCTGAATTGGAGGCCTGTGACATCACAGCTTACAACAAATTGCGTGCTACATTTAAAAAAGGGCAGAAGCTGTCCGACTTTGCAGAAAGTTGCCGACAGTTGTGCACACAGGAACCAGTGTGCACTGCCATAGAGGAAAAAAAGAGAAATGGAGAGCTAATAGACATTACACAAAAAAGTAAATAACATATTACCAGTGGCTGTATGTTCTTACCTGTGTAGGATATGTTCTTAGTTTATCCTATATATATATATAGCCATCATGTTTAGCTTAGTTTTTCATCACAGTTTCTTGAATGTATTGAATGTTGTTTCATTCTGAAATGCAGAATGTGGCTGAAATGCAGAATGTTTAATCACTGTGCCAAATTTATTTTAAGAATTTAATTAAAAAATTTGGTCACACTTTATATTACGTGGCCTTAACTACTATGTACTTACATAAAAAAATAAGTACAATGTACTTATTGTATTGCAAAACACTTTTACTGCTATTGAGGTGTGATACGGGTAAGGTTAGGGACAGGTTTGGTGGTATGGGTAGGTTTAAGGGTGGGTTAAGGTGTAAGGGATGGGTCAACAGAGTAATTATAAATGTAATTACAGAAATTAATTACAGATGTAACTACATACAGGTATTTTAAAAAATATAAGTACAATGTACAAGCATGTATGTACACAATAAGTGCATTGTATCAAATTATTAAATTAAATGAAAGTACATAGTAATTAAGGCCACCTAATATAAAGTGGGACCAAAAATTTAGTTTAATTCAGAAATATTTTTCACAGTGCTTTATTCTTGCACACCCAGTTGTGCATTTTTGCATTGTGCAGTGTTTTCTTCTATTTAAATGTTTCAGTGCTTATAATAAAAAATGTTAGACCCAATCACTGTAGTTCTTTTATGTTGTATATAGTTCTTGCTGTGTGGCATATTGGTGAGGGTCAACATGTTTTTCACTTTAAAATAATGGTCCAGATCACTAGTAGTTCCTGCGGACTGACAAGGTAACGCTTGAGTCATTAGTGAGGGGTTAACATGTTTTTCACTTTAAAATAATGGTCCAGATCACTAGTAGTTCCTGCGGACTGACAAGGTAACGCTTGAGTCATTAGTGAGGGGTTAACATGTTTTCACTTTAAAATAATGGTCCAGATCACTAGTAGTTCCTGTGGACTGACAAGGTAACGCTTGAGTCATTAGTGTGGGGTTAACATGTTTTCACTTTAAAATAATGGTCCAGATCACTAGTAGTTCCTGTGGACTGACAAGGTAACGCTTGAGTCATTAGTGAGGGGTTAACATGTTTTTCACTTTAAAATAATGGTCCAGATCACTAGTAGTTCCTGCGGACTGACAAGGTAACGCTTGAGTCATTAGTGAGGGGTTAACATGTTTTTCACTTTAAAATAATGGTCCAGATCACTAGTAGTTCCTGGACTGACAAGGTAACGCTTGAGTTATTAGTGAGGGGTTAACATGTTTTTCATAAGTAATTTACAATAAACTTATTTAACATATTTTATATCTGACACATAGCCTACTGTACAGCCGTACATTTCTGTGAGGCACTAGTGATATTCTACCAGACATTGTAATCTGGAAGATGTGATTTTGTGTTTAACAATATAAATGCAGTCAATGTGTTCATTAAGGATGCAAATTGTTTTTGACAAGAGAACATCGTTATTTGATGTTCATTTGTGTTTGATCAATAATTAATTGAACTGAATGGAGCTCATAATAGTGAACTAATCCAATCGTGAGCATCATTTCCTTATTATTTACATTTGTAAATGTAATAATAATTAAATTAAATATTCATAAATTAGTTTCCACAAAGAACCTAATTGTTCACTTTATAGACTTTACTGTTGTGATTAGTAATTAATTAGTAATTAATTGGTTATTCTTTATTAATTGGTCATAGTTCTCAATGACGATATTTTTCTTTAGTAATTATCAAATACCTAATAAGGAACTACCTTTGTCCTAAATTACCTATTACTTACTGCTTAGTTAATCTTGCTTCTATATTAGTTAAGTGTATTAAGTTAAGTGTTAATGTAGAACTACTTATTACTTCCTGCATAGGTACTTGTTAACAACGGACCATTATTCTAAAGTGTTACCGATAACACCAGAAATATGGTGGGAATTAAGTTATATATTATCATTTTGAACAACAGGGAGTGAAAGTAAGGTAGAGATTCAATAAAAAGCGAAGCTACACGAAGCTACAATCGCAAACCTCTCAGCAGCACAACAGACAGGAACAGACTGAAGCAATCGATCACTAGGGTAGACACCTGTAACACTACAAATAACATTGTAGTGTTATTTTTGCTTGAATTGTTTTTACTTTTTCAGGAGCTGGGGGGTCCAGAGCGGGCAGGGCTAGTTATTTTTTTGGTGTGGGAGTCCTTTATTTCTAAAGTGTGCAGTTTTCCTTTTACTTCTATTCTTTTTGAGTGAATTTCACTAATGTGAGTGATTTTTCTTTTTGTGCACATGTGGAAATTAGTGCGGACCTCTTGAAGGCCCAGTCTCTAGCCTGCCTTACTACTGGTGAGCCCCAGTTCCTAGGGATTGTTTATTTGCTCCTATGCCACAGTTAATTGCTACGGTTTGTGACCATCTACTGTGAACTTAACATTGCTTATTGACTGTCTCTTCTTTTAACTATTTATGGTCGTTAATAAAAGTTGTATTAATATTAATAAAGATTGGGGATTTTCATATCCACGTCTCATTCCCCCCTTGTGTTGAGGACTAAACTTGAACCTGTGTGCTTTGTATTTGTACCTCCCCGGGTAGTAATACGGGGTGGCATAGTTGCTACATTCTGGTAATACAGTAAAATTATCATTTTGTTGTGTGATTTGTTAATGACCTCCTCCTGCCACATTAACAATTACTACAAGCTATGATGAACAGATCTAACTTGGATAATTGGATCTTCTTGGATTTGCAAGGCATCTTCATCATCCCAATCCTGTGAAGTAAAAACAGTGTAAGCGGACAAAGATTTTACTTTCATTTCATTTAATTCCATTCCATTTAATTGATTTCATTTAGTTGAAATTATTGATTTAGATTGATTTCTTGCTTTATTATTATTCTATTCTATTGTATTATAATAATCTAAAACAAGTTGTCCACCAAAATAAAGAAAAACAATCACAAACTAAATGTTAACTGGTAAGAAGTAAGAACATAGTAATTATATTTCATTTATACCCCATTACAATAGTGCCTTTACAACATTCCAGCATCAGTGTGGTCATATTTAATGTGATTCTTACCTTTTTCAGTGCAGTTGGTCTCTGATGGAGAAGATTTTAGTCTTGTCCCTTGCTCCTCACATAATAATAGTTCAGTAGTGCCCCAATCATAATGAGAGCTCAATTTTGACATCAAACTCCTTAAAATTAAAACAATAAAGTAGCGATTACCGCATGGCACATTCCCCAAACACGTGTCATAGCTAAATTCAACTCAGTCATTTATGTAAATGCTTTAGGATAAAGTTTTTAAGATAGTCCAAATTACAACTAAATTACAGCCATAAAACCCAATTAAGCCATAACTATATAACTCACATGCTTAATACTGAGTGGATAAAAACTTTAAAACAAAAGTATATTACTTAAAGTGTCGATAAAGAAAACGAAAAATGTGGCGCGAAATCGTTAGCTGATTTTAGCTTCAAGGCTAAATGCAGGAGTACTTATGAACCAGCAAACAAAGCAAATATTTTGCTTTATCGTTGCATATTTGCTGACATTTAAATCATTCGACAATTAATCTGCTCATATATGCTCATATATGATTTAATTCTTACTTTTTCAGTGCCCTTTGGGTTGATAGCGATGGAGAAAAATGCAGTCCTGTCACCCACTGAACCGAAAATTCAATATGGCCTCAGTCACAATCGCGTCATTAACAGCCTAATCCACATTATTCTTTTAAGTAAATTTTGCTTAAATAGATCTCTAAAAGGCACACATCTAAAAAGCCTTGTAAAGATTACTCAATATTATACATACAACATTTAATTGATTTTCTAGAAAAGTACAAATTATTGTCTTGTTTACAGAAAAAAAACAAGTAAAAAACAAGTTGAAACAAGCAAAATAATCTGACAATGGGGTAAGCAAAATAATCTTGTTTTCTTTTTTTTTTTTTTGATGTAGCAGCATAAAGAACAGTACATTATTTCAAACAAATATAGTTACAATTTTCTCTGCCATTCAATTTCTTTTTTTTTTTAAACATAATATAAACAAATTAACAAACAAAATAAAATAAAATTAAATAATATTATTAATAACAATAAACATTTTAATGGTTCGGGGGAGGTCAAATATATATTTAATAATCAAATTCCATATTAAATAATGTTAAATGTTTGTTCTTGGTCTGTGGTAGAGACTTTGGGAGAAAGTCCCTTAGTTTCTGATGTGAAAAGGATGTGTAAGGGAGATCACAATAACATTTCCTACTCAGAAGGGAAGGGTCATTTGTTTTATACCATCACAAAGTCTGGCCGTAATGGCCTTACTTATTCGATCCACTTGGACCAAACTTTTCTGAATACATTCTTCTGAAGACGAAGGCAAAAAGTGATCCTTTCCATAACATAAATATAATTTACAATATCCATCCATTCTTGTATTGTGGGGGGTTCAGGAAGCAACCAACACCTTGTAAGTGCTTTTTTACCAGCAATTGTTAAAATGCCAAATAGGTATCTTTCAGGCCATCTTGTCTGGAGATTCGTATTTCCTAAATATAATGTGGAAAAGTGCAAAGGCAGTGTAGTGTTAAAAATGCCTTCCACTGCTTTATGAAGCTCTGCCCAAAAGGGTTTTATCACTGGGCATTCCCAGAATATATGCCAGTGATTGGCTTCCCGAAACCCACACTGTCTCCAACATTTGGTGTCCCCTCCATCAATATGTGCTTTCTGTTTTGGTGTAATAAAAAATCTGATAAGACATTTCCAGCCAAATTCCCGCCATATGTGAGAATTAGTACATTTCCACGTGAATTTACATATATCAAGCCATTCCTCACTTGATATTAAAAAATGACCTTCTTTTTCCCATTTTTCTTTAATATATTCTGTGGTGTGAGTTTTTTTTATCCTAAGACCTTTATAGAATTTAGAGATGACACCCTTATTTAAATCACCTTGGTAAGCACCTGTAAATATCTTCAATATTGGGTCATCAAAGTCTGTTTTATTTTTGATGTTATTTTCAAAATGATTGCGTAGCTGGAGATATCTATAAAAATCAGATTTCTCAAGGCAGTATTCTTTCTTCAAACTTTCAAAGTCTTTCAACTCTCCCTTTTCCGTAAGAGAATAGAATGTTGTTATTCCTTTTGAGATCCAAACTTTGAATCTATAATCCATTCTATTTGGCTTAAATTCAGGGTCATAGGCACGCCATTGAATTATTTGTAATGTACGATCTAATTTATATTCTTCCTTTATTGTATTCCAGATTTTTAGTTGGGCTTTAATCCATGGGTTTTGGACTTTTTCTATAAATCTTCCTAAACTCTTATGTACCAATAATGCTTGAATTGGGGGGTTATTCATTATGGAGAGTTCGATATCTTTCCACCTAGCTTGGTATGTTGGATTACATATGTTAATTAAAGATTTAGTCTGGGTTGCATAGAAATAATCCCTAAGATTGGGTAATGCCATACCTTCTTCCTCCATTGGGAGCTGTAATGTTTTGAATTTGATTCTGGGTTTTTTCCCTTGCCAAATAAATCTGGAAATGATCTTATTTAACTCAGGCCAGTTTTTTAGGGGAATTTCTACCGGTAGTGCTTGAAATAGATAGAGATATCGTGGAAGAATGTTCATCTTTATTGAGTCAATTCTATGACTAAGGTCAAGGAAGGAGACGGTATTCCACCTATGTATTTCATCTTTAATTTTTATTAAAAGTGGGTTAAAATTTGCCTCTGCTAGTGTCAAAATTTCTTTCGTTAAGTATATTCCTAAATATTTTAGCGAATCCTGATTCCAATTAAGGTCAAATTTATCTTTAATATATTTTGGTGGTATATAATTAAAAGTCAAAATTTGCGTTTTTTGTATGTTTAATTTGTATCCTGCATATCTACCAAATTTTTCTAGAAGATTCATTAATTCAAAAAATGTATTAGTGGGATTACTTAAATAAATCAAGATATCATCCGCATATAATGCCAATTTGTGATCTTCTCCATTTATACAGATGCCTTTGATGTTTTCAGTCTGCCTTATCCACTGTGCGAGAGGTTCTATATAGAGTTCAAAAAGCAGCGGTGAAATTGGACACCCTTGTCTTGATCCACGTTCTAATATAATGGTATCTGAAAGGTACCCATTTATTTTTATCTGGGTGGATGGTTTATTGTATAGCGTACGGATGCCCCTAACAAAAATTTTGTGCATGCCAAATCTTTCAAGGGCTTTATATAGGAAAGGCCAGCTTACGGAATCAAAAGCCTTTTCCGCATCTAAACTAATTAAAAGAGCTTCAAGTTTGTTCTGTTGAATTCGGTTTAATATATGTAGAGATCGTTTAATATTATCATGTGTTTGTCTTTGAGAGATAAACCCAGTTTGATCGTTATGTATTAGTTGGGGGAGAATCTTTTTGAGTCTTTTGGCAAGGATGCTAGTATATAATTTGTAATCAACATTCAAGATCGAAATTGGTCTGTATGAACTACATTCTAATTTTTCTTTTCCCTCTTTTGGGATAACTCACTCCATGATGAAGGCATTTTGGCCTCCATTAACGATGTATTGCAAGCCCGAAGAAGACTCGGTATTAATTCAGATTGAAAAGTCTTATACCACTCTGACGAAAAGCCGTCAGGACCGGGAGACTTATTCGTCTTGAGCCTGGAGATGGCGTTATTTAGTTCTGTCTCAGTTATTTCTGCTGATAATATTTGATTTTGTTCCTCTGTTGTAACTGGTAAATTGAGGGAGTCAAGGAATTGTCGAATCTGTTGCACATCTTCTAGGGGTGGTTGTGTGTATAGTAATTTGTCATATTTTTTAAATGTTTTTTGTATTTCGTTTTGTTTATATTGTATGTTTTTAGAATTCAAATCCCTTATTTTATATATTGTATTATCCGTTTGTTGTTTTTGTAGCTTCCTTGCCAAAAGTTTAGTTGATTTAGAGCCTGATTCATAGTATTTCTGTTTTCGTAAATACTAACTTTCTTTCAATTTCTTGTGAATATATTATATTTATTTCATTTTTAATTTTCTTTATTTTAATCATCAGGTCTGATTTTTGTTCCTTTTTGTGTTGCTCTTCAAGATCTTTTAGCTCATTGAGATTTGTTAATCTCAATTGCTTTAATTTCTTTTCGTAAGCACAGAATGATATGATTCTACCCCTAATGACTACTTTTAAGGCATCCCATACCGTAGCGGAGTTAACTTCTCCATTACCATTTTCTTCAAGAAATATTTTTATATCCTCCTTCATTTGAGTTTGAAATTGTTGGTTATTTAGAATGCTTGTATTTAACCTCCAAAGTGTTCTTCCCGGGTTATCTCTAAGATGTATAGTACAAGAGAGGGGTGCATGATCAGACAAATCATTAGATCCAATATCACAGCTTTGTATTCTATGGCGATCTTTCTTTAAAACAAAAAAATAAGTCTATCCTTGAGTATGCGTCATGCGGGCATGAATAAAAAGTATAGTCACGACCTGAAGGATAAAAATCTCTCCAAAGATCTAGTATACCCAGCTCTGTCATTAGAACATTAATTTTTCTATGTAATGATGTAACATTTGAGTTTCTTGATGAATCTAATTTTGGGTTAAGACGAATGTTCCAGTCTCCGCCACTTATGACAATTCCTTTGGCTCCTATCATAAAATCAAATATTTTCCTATAAAAAGCAAAATCACTTCCAGGGGGAGCATAAATATTACATATTGTTATGATAGTATCGTCTATTTTCCCTGAAACTATTATGTATCTTCCTTCCTTATCTGAGATCTCTGAGAGGTATTCAAATGCAATTTTTTGTGATATTAAAATTGCTACACCTCTTCTATGGCCTGACTTATAAGATGAATAGTACACCTTAGTGAATCCCATTCTCTTTAGTTTTTCATGTTATTCTGGAGTGAGATGTGTCTCTTGTAGGAGCACAATCTCTGCATTTTCCCTTTTCATTTTTAATAGTATTTGACTTCTCTTGGCTGGATTCAAAATCCCATTCACATTAAATGTAGTAACTTTAAGGTTGTGCTTATTCATATTCTTCTTTGTTGGTTAACAATCTTAACCTCTCCAGCAGTGTCTCTATTATTGTTCAATTTATACATTAACAGTACCTCTCCCAAATTGCAAACATTAAACAAGAACCAAAATAGAACAATTATAAACAACAAAATGCCACCGTAACAAATAAGAACAGTTGTTTCCGGTATTGAGGCTCGTTTCAAAAGAGCCCTGAGGGGCTTCATGCAGATGAAGCCTCCGTAAGGGAAAGTCCCACTTAGTGTCTCAGGTGGGGCCCTATTATATATGGCTGTACATTAGTCCAAATAAACTTGTAAATGATTTAATGAAAACAAAACAAAACAAATCTCGGATAACTCGCCAATTAACAAGTCCGGACTTCTTCAATTATTTACAAAGTAAAACCGTAGGATTTAAGTTACACAACTGAATAAACACCCATGGCAGTCAGAATATGAAGTATAACTGTGAGAGTCATTTGAACCTTATCTGTATTTATGAGTCACACGTAAACCTTTCATGGGTGATCATTTCCTGAATCTCTGGATTTTTTCTTTGTATTGTGGGTGAGGAGTTTTCTTGGATTGTGTGCAACCATCCAATGTTCCAGATTCCTGATCTCCGCCCCGGTTTCGTCTTCTCCCTGCCAGT
Source organism: Onychostoma macrolepis (assembly GCF_012432095.1). Classification (NCBI taxonomy): domain Eukaryota; kingdom Metazoa; phylum Chordata; class Actinopteri; order Cypriniformes; family Cyprinidae; genus Onychostoma; species Onychostoma macrolepis. Next base: position 1,744,839 of record NC_081158.1, on the reverse strand, counting down.
TGCCAAGTAGAAAGTTGCGTGATTTCCTCCTGGTCCATAGTAGTAGGTGGCCTCACCACGGTAACGGGGAATCCTCGTGAAACCATGTCTCTCGTTGCCTCCGCAGCATCCTGGTACATTCGAGTGCCGTCATCATAAAAAGGACGCGCACCCTTTGCCTGGTACGGTGTCTGGAACTTTATTTGTTTTTCTTTTAACACTTTCTTGACCTCGGCGTACTCCCCTCGTTTCTTAAGCACTTTAGGAGGGAAATCATGATCAACGAAGAAGCGAGAGTCATTGCAGAACACTTCTTTCTGCCAAGCTCTCTAGAGCACCTCCTCCTTTGTCCGGTAACTGCCGGATTTTACTACTATAGACCGTGGCTTTGCGTGCAGATTGTTGGATTTCGGTACTAATGAACGGTGTGCTCGTTCAATCCTGAGTTCTCTGTCCTGGGGAAAGTCTAATGCACTTTTCAACAAGTTATCTAGAAAGTCAACCATGTCCGTACCTTCTTTATCTTCGGGTATTCCGTAAATCCTTAAATTGTCTCTACGAGCTCGGCCCTCCTGATCTATGAGTCTGGCTTCCAGATTAGCTTGGCGCTGTGTTAGCTGCTTGATTAGCGTTGACACAGCTTGAAGCGCGGTCTCAGTTTCCTCAATTCTTTCCTCTACCTCCTCCAGTCTATCGTTTGTTCTTTTCAGTTCTTGTTTAATGTCGGAAAGCTGTACCTTGTTATCCTTTCTGAATTCTCGGAGTTCGTTGAGGATGCATCGCAGGCTAACTTCAGAACTATCTTTCACATAAAGTTTCACATAAACTGATTTTTGGGGGTTATTTTAGAAAACCATCGGGGAGCTCGAAAATTAGGCTGTCATCCTCTTGGTGGCGTAACCGGAAGTCCATAATCTTGTTTTCTGTTTGAACTAAGATTATTTTGCTTACCCCATTGGCAGATTATTTTGCTTGTTCTAAGCAAAAACTCACTTAATTTTGACTGTTTTTTCTTAAACAGGATGGTGTAGTTAGATTAATTTTATTTAGTCAGATACATGTTACAGATACATGATACTTGTTCCCCTCTGCTTACTGCCACACAGGCAGGAGTGTTGAGGCAAGTTGGAGCTAAACTCTGCAGGACAGTTAGTCCTCCAGGACCGAGTTTGGACACCCCTGCTATACGTTCAGCTCATACCCTCATAATTAATTTTCTCGGTATGACTACTTTTTTATTCCTAAAACAGGGGTCTCCAACCCTGTTTCTGGAGGGCTTCCTTCTTACAGACCTCAGTTTCAATCCTGCTCCAACACATTTACCTGATATTTTCAAGTACCCATGAACACTGTGGGATTACAAATTTATTTAAATGTTTAATTTAGATTCCAATGTAATAGTGTACAAACTGAAGAAGTTATATACATTGTATATAGCATTTATGGTGAAGATGATGACATCAGATGAACGATTCAAGAGGTCCCTGCCAGTTCCTGTTCTCTTATTGTAAGTGAAATGAGCCAGACGACGGAGACTCTTGCCTTTTGTTTGTAATTGCTCTTGATGCCCCTGCCCCAATCTTTGGGCAGTTAGGCTGATTAGATTAGGAGGGGTTAAATGGGCCAGGTTGCTATACCTGAATACTTAATTTGCATGCTTTAAGGTCGTCACCCAGGTGCTTTGTTTCCATTCCTAAGCACTGCCCCCTAAATGTATATAAACTACAATGTATCACTGCTTTAGTTTAGACTTGGATGACTACAGAGACGCGCAGCGAGTTCTCAATAAAGAGTAACTTCTGTATGAAAGATATCCCAACGTCTCCTGGTCTCTGCTTCGTAGAAGATAAAAGTTCACAACAACACCTTGATTAGCTGGTTCAAATGGGCTTGATTAGGATTTGAGCTAAACTCTGCAGGATGGCATCTACTTAGGAGCAGGGGCCAAATAAGCCAGTTAATTATTTCAGTTAGTCTGACTTATTTTGAACCAAACCAACTGACTATAAGTCAGACTAACTGAAATAAACCTGGCTTATTTGGTAAACTTGTTTTATGAAACAGCCCCCAGGGTTGGCTAGCCCTGCCCTAAATATATATATATATATATATATATACAGTATATATATTTATATTTTTTTATGTCATGCATTTGTATATTGATACAGGTTCCTGCATCCCTAGAATGAGCAAACAAAGAAACATGTATCAACAACATAAAATGTTAATCAAACTTTATTTTGACAATTAGTTTCATGTTTTTTTGACTCATTTTCAACTTCCTGTTCTTCAGAATCTCTTTCACGGGCATCTGTGGAATGTGTTCTCCCCAACACTATAAAAACACAAAGGAAATATTAGTCCATACAGGCAAAGGAGCACAGGAACATCACCGGTGTTAAATGTACACTTCTAGGTGTAAATATGAAAATCATCCACAGGTGATCCCCATTGGCAGATTATTTTGCTTGTTTCGAGCAAAAACTCACTTAATTTTGACTTGTTTATGCTGAAAACAAGACAATAATTTTTACTTGTCTAGAAAATCCTTCTTGATTTAAGAATTTTTAGATATTTTGGCTAGAAACAAGACAAAAATCTAAGTAAGAAAAGCATTTTTTGCAGTGTAAATGCAAGTTGCATTCAGTTAAGACAGCTCAAACATGCATTTTAGTCTGGGACTAGGCCAAGGCTGGGGAACTTCGGTCCTGGAGGGCCACTGTCCTGCAGAGTTTAGCTCCAACCCTTTATTAGGGTTGGAGCTAAACTCTGAAGGACAATGGCCCTCCATGGCCAAAGTTGCCCAGCCCTGGCCTAGGCTTAAGCCTGGTCTGTGAAACCGGGCATAGTTCAACTAATTAAAACCATTTCTCTAAATGGTAACACTTTATAATATCCTAAGACTAATTGGCATGCGATGATTGCATCCAGCTGCCGCTGATCACAGCGTGAGTATAAGTAGGCAACAGGTGCATTGTATATTCAGGTTTTCGCTGAGGAGCCGATCCGGTAACTCGGCCGCTCAGCGGGGGTACAGAAACCGTGGCGATGTGACGTAACGTCTCCGTTCCCTCCTTCAGGGAACGAGGGTTACACACGTAACCGAGACGTTCCCTTTCAGTCGGTCACTCCGAGTCACGTCGATGACCGACGAATTGGAATCCCTACCAAAGTGCCATGGATACTGCCCCTTCCAGTGTCCTGTGGAAGCCTCCTGCACCCCTTCTTTTTGGCGTAGGCCGGGGCTTACCACAAGAAGACCAGTTACTGTTGCTATGGCACTACCCACTCAGTAAGACTGGATAACACTGGGAAAACGTACCCATTCCACTTCGAACAGGAATGCTGCGGAAGCCCCATCCTTCCCGAAGGAGGTTCAGAAGCACTTACACATATGAACAACCGTTTAGGTGCATATGGAAGATTAGAGGTGATTGTAACCCTCTTGGAAAATGGCAGAACACGGCTCAGGGCTTATACCGTGGAATTTACACATATGGGATCCAATTAGGTCTCTACATATGGAACCCAGCCCTCTACTGGTTCTCACGGATTCATCGAGTGAGGGCCTGGCGCCGGACGCTCTGCCACATCTGGCCGCCGAGGGGATGGAGGAGCTCGACAGGGTCTACAGTATGGACCCTCTGGAGCAGTTTTAACAAAGCCGACCCGAAGCTGGAGCCTCTCAGTGCTTCTACCTGTTTGAGGTGAGAACACAGGAGGATACCAGCTCCATATGAAGGCTATAGAATCTAGCGAACGTGTTGGGGGTCCAGCGAGGCGCCATGAGCCAGTGCCCAGGAGGATCCAACACTTCTAGTAGAGTGAGCTCTCAACCTGAGCAGGCAGGGTCAGGGTGATGGCATCCACTATCCAGTGGGCCATCCTCTGCTTAGAGATGGCATTCCCCTTCTGCTGGTCTCCGTGACAGACAAAGAGCTGGTCTGAGGTCCTGAAGCTTTGTGTCCTGTCTACATAGCATCTCAATGCTCAGGCGGGACAAAGCAAAGCTAGGGCTGGGTCTGCCTCCTCCGGGGGCAGCGCTTGCAGGCTCACCACCTGATCCCTGAAGGGAATAGTGGGAACCTTGGGCACATAGCTGGGCTGAGGCTTCAGTATTACCTGAGAGTCAGCCGGCCCGCACGAATCGTTGACCGAAAATGCGTGCAGGTCCCCTACCATCTTAATGGAGGCTAATGCAAGCAGAAGCAGAGTCTTCCTTGCTAGAAACTTCAGCTCAACAGTCTGTAAAGGCTCAAATGGGCCCTGCTGTAGTGCTCTGAGCACTAGAGACAGGTCCCAAGAGGGTATAGAGGGGGGCCATAGAGGTTTTCCTTCTCACCCCCCCAAGGAACCTGATGACCAGGTCATGCTTGGCAGCAATCGTAGCCACATAGTCTTTAAGGGTGGAGGCAGACAGCATTCGATCTAACCCCTGCTGCAGAAAGGACAGCACGACTCTGGACATTTCCGGGGTTTTTTTCAGTGAGAATATCACCATTCGACGTACAGGTTCCACTTCAAGGTGTAAGCGTGTCTCGTAGACAGTGCTCTCGCCGAAGTGATGGTGTCGATTACCTCATGGGGTAGGTCACCTAGAACCTCCGTGTCCTGTCCAGGGACCAGACATGAAGTTTCCAGAGGTCTGGATACGGGTGCCACCGGGTGCCCCGTCTCTGAGTCAGTAGATCCTTCCTCAGAGGAATCTGCCAAGGAGGGGCTGTCACGAGGAGCATCAGTTCTGAGAACCAAGTCTGAGTGGGCCAGAAAGGCGCCACAAGCAGGACCTGCTCTTCGTCCTCCCTGATCTTGCACGGTGTCTGTGCGAGAAGGCTCACTGCGGGAAACGCATACTTGCGAAGGCCTCGCGGCCGGCTGTGTACCAGTGCGTCCGTGCCGAGTGTTCCCTCGGTCAGGGAGTAAAACAACTGGCAGTGAGAAGTGTCTAGAGACGCAAACAGGTCTACCTGAGTGACTCCGAAACGTCTCCAAACCAGCTGGACCATCTGGGGATGGAGTCTCCAATCTCCAGGGAGCGCAGCTCGTGACAGCTTGTCGGCTGACCTGTTGCACAAGCCCGGAATGTGAATGGCACGAAGCGACCTCAGATGCTTCTAACTCCAGAGGAGGAGGTGAAGGGCGAGTTGCGACATGCAACGGGAGTGTAGACCACCTTGTGGGGTGATGTACACAATGGTCACAGTGTAGTCCATGCGGACCAGTATGTGCTTGCCTCGTAAGCGCCTCTTGAGACAGTTCAAGGCCAGGTGTACTGCCAGCAACTCTAGGCAATTGATGTGCCAGTGCAGTTGGGGACCCGTCCAAACCCCGAACACTGCAAGCCCTGCTTCTGGAGACCTGTTCCAGGGTCACTCCTGCCCAGAGAAACGAAAGGTCTGACCACGGGGTGAAGGTTTGGCGGCAGGCCGGTGTGACTCGGGACTCGGCCATGGAGCCAGTGTTGAAGCGGTCTCATGAAGCAGCCCCAGCGGCGTGACTGCCGCTGCAGCTGCCATATGCCCCAGGAGTCTCTGAAACTGTTTCAGTGGGACCGCCATCCTGCTTTTGAACGTATTCAAGCAGTTCAACACCGACTGATCACGTTCCTGCGTGAGGCGTGCTGTCTGTTCAACCGAATCTAACTTCATACCGAGAAAAGAGATCCTCTGCGTCTGGGAGAGTTTGCTCTTTTCCCAGTTGACCCGAAGGCCCTACTGGCTGGAGTGCGAGAGCACCAAGTCCCTTTGTTCGCACAACTGATCCTGAGACTGAGCTAGTATGAGCCGGTCGTCGAGGTAGTTGAAAATGCGAATGCCCTGTTCTCTCAGGGGAACAAGGGCTGCCTCCGCAACTTTCGTGAAAACACGGGGTGACAGGGACAGCCCGAAGGTCAAGACCTTGTACAGATATGCCCGTCCTTCAAACACAAACCGCAGGAATGGCCTGTGGCGCGGAAAGATCGACACATGGAAGTACGCGTCCTTCAGGTCGATCGACGCAAACCAATTTTGGGGACGGATGCACCAAAAGATGCGCTTCTGCGTGAGCATCTTGAACGGAAGCTTGTGAAGGGCCCGGTTCAAGACGCACAGATCCAAGATTGGTCGTAACCCACCGCCTTTCTTGGGCACAATGAAGTAAGGGCTGTAAAACGTTTTCATATCGGCTGGAGGGACCGGCTCTATCACGTCCTTCGCCAGTAGTGTGTGGTGCAACGCTTACCTGGTTCCATAGTTTCGCAGAGGGTGCGTGAGTAGGGCCTTTCATGACGCTCTCGAACCGCCCGCTGCTGCCTGCTGGCGAGAGAGGAGGATGAGTGTGGTCCGGTGTTGGTCCGTCCGCAACTCTCCATGCCCTCTTGGGACCCAGAGACAGAGAAAACTGCTCTTTTGTCGAGATTCTTGGAAACAAAAGATTCTCCACCCAGCCCTCCTTCGGGGGAGGGAGAGGTGCATTCACCATCTCCTGAGAGCAGTTCCCTCTCGCTCTGGGTCGCCTGTCCCAGGGCCTCTTGCTCTTCCGCTCACCGCCAGGTTTGACGGGGGCCAGGACAGGCAGGGTGCCTGCCGATGCCCAGCTCCACAGAGCTGCTTCTGGAGGCTGCTGCGGATGCAGCACGGGAGTGGGGGCCACCCTCAGCGACGAGCAGGCTGGGGCACTGCAGCTGGCGGACGGGTGGAGGCAGCAGCTGCACAGGACGTGTTGGATCGCCTCAGTCTGCTCCTGTGCAGCCGAGAACTGCTGGGCCGTGTTCTGGACTGCGTCGCCAAAGAGGCCAGTCTGGGACACAGGTACCTTGAGGAACCGAACTTTGTCAGCGTCCCTATGTCAGCCAGACACAGCCAGAGGTGATGCTCCTGGACCACAAGTGTGGACACAGCACAATCCAGAGAACTCGCGATGATCTTCGTCGCTCGAAGCGCGAGGTCAGTTGCAGCTCAGAGCTCTTTCAGAACTTCCAGATCTTGACCACCCTCATGTAGGTCCCTCGGTGCTTTTAGCCTGAAGAACCTGCAGTAATGCCGTAGCGTATAATGGCTTCTCCACAGGCCACATAAGCATCGCCGGGAAGACCAGATGAGTACCTACAGGCCCGGAAGGGGAGGCACGGTTTGCCCCGCTGGGTGGAGGAGGTATTAGGACACAACTGCATCGCAGTTACCTTTGTCGAGGTAACGGAGCCTGGCCCGCAACTCTGAGATGATCATCTTCCCACAATGAGAACGTGACTCATCCACGAACACCACCTCAGCGTGGTTACTGCCCAGGCACATGAGGCAGCGATCGTGACCATCACCCGGCGCCAGGTAACGACCGCATCCAGAAACGCATGGTGACACGTTGTCTATAGCAAGACCCACATTGTCTTTACAAAGACATAACGTCGAGTTTGCCAGATGCAAAGTCGTCTTTAAAAAGACGCACCCGTGAATGCTCTTTTAGGGAAAAAGCTCTTTTAGCATGCTGAAGCGCACAGGGGAGAAGATCACCTGCAACACAAACAGGGGGTAGTGCAGCCTGATGTGTGTAACCCACTCGACACAGGAAGCCACCACCGCTGAAGCGCCGTACCGCCAACACCAAGAGCTCAAAAGAGCGTGCTAAACTCGAAAAGCTGAATATGTAGCCTACTTATACTCACGCTGTGATCAGCGGCAGCTGGATGCAATCATCGCATGCCAATGTGCATTGGCTCGTTTAGTTACACACAAAGTGGTTTGGTCTCTCTAAGCGAGATCCCAAATCGTCGGTCACCGACGTAACTTGGAGTGACCGACTGAAAGGGAACTGATTTGCTTTCTCCTGTTGTTGTATGATTCAAGGAATATCCTGTTTAATGATATACAGTAGTGTACTAATATAAGTGTTGAGGCAATAAAAACATGTTTTGCACCTAAATTACATTGTATGTAATGTCTTTAGTAAGCATTTAGCTAAACTTAACTAATCACCCTTTACACAGACGTTGTTACAGCAGCTAAAAGTCCAATGCCCATAAAGGTAATAAATGATTAGCAAATATTTACAAACATTAACAAATGATGAATATTCTGAACTTTGGGTACTGTCACAGTTACTGTATTTTCTGTTCCTCTAAGTTATCATGGATTTTGAATTTGTTTTTCCCATGTGTTCCCTGACATAGTTTCTGTCTCTCCTTGATTGTGTCATTATGTTCAGATGTGTCCTGTCAATTATCTTCATTTGCCAGTGTATTTAACAGTGTATTCTAGTCTGTTCACTGTTTCTTGGTCTGGTATTATACGTCTATTGTGGTTTACGTGTGTCATCTGCCTATCTACAGTAGGTGGACAACCAAAATTCCTATTACCGCCGTGTGTACCGCCACGGCGTTAACTGCAAGTCAGTCGAGTGTTAAAGTCGTTCACGAAACTACCGCCAGGTGGCGCAAAGGGACAGATTGCAAAATGACTAATTACGAAATACGAAAAATAAAACAAAATTATTTTGTTTTGTAACGATGTTCAAATAATGAAATAAAACAACAATAACATTATAATAACATTATAACATCCTCAAATTTACAGTGAGGGTTAATTTCAAAACTTGGGATCGTTGTAGACTACAGCCTCCACATCAAAAAAGGCTCTTTGCATTTTATGGTTATTAAACAGTAATTATGAAAACCATTAGATTTACACAAATTCCTTATGTTTTAATATTATTATTAAGAAGCTTTCATTTCAATCTACAGGCTAATGAAAGTTTTTGAATGAAAAATCCTGCCCTTGGCTGTTGGCTGCACGTTCATGAGACTATTGGAGTCGCAATTTACTCTGACACCAAAAAAATAAATAAATAAATAAACTTAATCTGTGAGAAATCAAGATTAATGGGCTAAAACTGCGACATGAAAAATGCCTAGAAATACTACAAAAAGTAGGATATTAACTTGGAATGTTTAGATTATGTTTAAGGAGGTGTGCATTATGGCATAAGAAATAAAACGATTGAAAAGGTGGCTTATTGCTGAGCGTTACAGGCTAGCTAGGCCTAGTTCCAACACATACAGGTGCATCTTAATAAATTAGAATGTTGTGGAAAAGTTCATTTTTTCTTGTAAGTTATTTCAAAAAGTGAAACTTTCATATATTTTAGATTCATTGCATGTAAAGTAAAACATTTCAAAAGTTTTGAAAGTCAAAAATCAGTATCTCAAAATATTAGAATATTTATATTTGAGTTTCAATTAATGACCATCCCTACAGTATAAATTCCGGGTATCTCTTGTTCTTTGAAACCACAATAATGGAGAAGACTGCTGACTTGGCAATGATCCTTGACGCCCTCCACAAAGAGGGTAAGTCACAGAGGGTCATTACTGAAAGGTGTGGCTGTTTACAGAGTGCTGTATCAAAGCATATTAAATGCAAAGTTGACTGGAAGGAAGAATTTGGGTAGGAAAAGGTGCACAAGCAACAGGGATGACTGCAAGCTTGAGAATACTGTCAAGCAAAGCTGATTCAAACACTTGTGAAAGCTTCACAAGGAGTGGTCTGAAGCTGGAGCCAATGCATCAAGAGTCACCACGCTTAGACGTCTTCAGGAAAAGGGCTACCAAGCCACTTCTGAACCAGAGACAACTTCAGAAGCGTCTTACCTGGGCTGTGGAGAAAAAGAACTGGACTGTCGCTCAGTGGTCCAAAGTCCTCTTTTCAGATGAAAGTAAATTTTGCATTTCATTTGCAAATCAAGGTCCCAGAGTCTGGAGGAAGAGTGGAGAGGCACGGAATCCATGTTGCTTGAAGTCCAGTGTGAAGTTTCCGCAGTCAGTGATGATTTGGGCTGCCATGTCATCTGCTGGTGTTGGTCCACTGTGTTTTCTGAAGTCCACAGTCAACGCAGCCATCTACCAGGAAATTTTAGAGCACTTCATGCTTCCTTCTGCTGACTAGCTTTATGGAGATGCTGATTTCATTTTCCAGCAGGACTTGGCACCTGCCCACACTGCCAAAGGTACCAAAAGCTGGTTCAATGACCATGGTGTTGGTGTGCTTCACTGGCCAGCAAACTCACCAGACCTGAACCCCATAGAGAATCTATGGGGTATTGTCAAGAGGAAGATGAGAGACACCAGACCCAACAATGCAGATGTCCTGAAGGCTGCTATCAAAGCAACCTGGACTTCCATACCACCTCAGCAGTGCCACAAACTGATCACCTCCATGCCACGGCGAATTGAGGCAGTAATTAAAGCAAAAGGAGCCCCTACCAAGTATTGAGTACATATACAGTAAATGAACATACTTTCCAGAAGGCCAACAATTCACTAAAAAATGTTTTTTTTATTGGTCTTATGAAGTATTCTAATTTGTTGAGATAGTGAATTAGTGGGTTTTTGTTAAATGTGAGCCAAAATCATCACAATTAAAAGAACCAAAGACTTAAACTACTTCAGTCTGTGTGCATTGAATTTATTTAATACACGAGTTTCACAATTTGAGTTGAATTACTGAAATAAATGAACTTTTCCACGACATTCTAATTTATTGAGATGCACCTGTATTTTGGCACTCACATTAATGTCACAATGAAAGGCTTGAAACCTACATTTAATAATTCTCTGATGTATTTCAGCAGCTCACACATACTTATTCGTTATCTGGCCTTTTTTAAACACATTTATTCCAGTTTACAGAGCCCATGACATGCCGAGAATTATGGACATGAATTAAGAAATTGATCACTTTCTATGGTTCATTCCTTTGTACTAATTAAAACGTGTTTAAATAATAATTAAACCATATTTTAAATAATAATAATAATAATACGGTTTCGTATTTCGGTATGCGTGAGAATCCATAAAATGTAAAAATGAAAAAAAAATTTTTTTTTTAATTAGACACAGTATAAGAATTTTGTCATTTATTTAGAAAACAACCCCTGATTCACAACATTCGTTTCCAAACGCAGAAATCGGGTAGAGCCTTGCACGGGCCTCAAATCTAGGCCCTAGCCCGGGCCTCAAATCTAGGCCCTAGCCCATCCCAATTGGCCGACAGCTTACCAATAGCTTAAAATAAAATTAATGGATATAAAACACTGCAAGCATATTACAATGTTAGTTTAAACATTTAGATAAAAGTGAGCTGTTAGGCGTAGTGTAGAACCTGGTCGAAAAGAACGCACACACATAATCTTAACTCAGAACATTCCAAGTTTACCCTCCATCGCAGAGTCGTAAAAATTGATAAATGACCAAAACAACGCCACAATTCTCTGACTGGCGTCCGGCCATACTCTCCTTATCACCTCGAGAGACTCGTAAACCATGATAAGTTTGAGGATGAAATGACCGCGCTACATCTGCACGGAGTTAAGGACAAAGAACTGCTTCTTTGGAGCAGGTTCCAGAATCAGAGACGCTTGCGATACTGCGACCCTGCTTACCATAAACTACGCTTCTGATAAACAAAAAGTGACTGACTTACAGCTTCGTCTGAGCTAAGAAGATCACCAGAGCCACACAACGTGATACTCCTAATGACCTCAAGACCTCAGCTTTGGTCTCCCACCTTCCAAAGGAATGCGCTCTTCTTCTCTTCTGCAAAAGAACACCCAAAAGTTTTATGGACTTTGCCAAAAGGACCATCAAGAAAAGACTGCTGCTATTAAAGCAATATACTCAAGAGACAATATATACATGAATGTGGTATTTTATGTTTTTTTATCTTGCTGTGGTTATAAGAACTTAGGATATTTTAATCTATGACTTAACCCGTTTAGTAGGTAAAAATTATAGGTATTCGACATGACAAATACCTCATGTTTGATGTCTTATATATATCTATATATATGCTTGGTGTTTTATGTTATGCATGGTGTGTTTTAATTTTTTTTTTTTTCCTTATAACTGTCTTTTTGAATAGATAGCCGTGTGTAGTATTGGGTTAAAGTTTATCTCAAATGCCGGAAGTTGAAATGAATTATATGTCGATTTTCAGTCCCGTATGAATGATGAATACTTTTATAAGAAGTTATTAAGAAATGTTCCTCACATGATGGATGAAACATTAAGATAGTGTATGCACGAAAAGGAGCCGTGCTGGGCGGGGCTCCGCCCTACAGAGACAATGTGATTGGACCAAACAGTCAATGGGATGGACTCAAATCTGTCCGATAAAAACAGACACCCAACTTCATGTCGCCCTCATGTCTTCTCCTTGGCTCCTTCTGTCTCCGTCCTTCTGTCTCCGTCCTGGTCCATCTGGTCCGCCATGGTTCCTCCGGGTTCCTCTGTGGCTCCTCCCTCCGTCATCACCACGCTGGTTGTCTGCTTGCCCTTTGCCATCCCGTCAACATCCCACATCCACTCCTTTGTCCTCCTCCTAAGTCCCCCTCAGTCCCTCCCCTTTAGGTGTTTCGTTTAGGTGTAAGGTCGCGCCTGGCCGGAGGGGGGAGTTATGTTCTGTTCCTCTTAGTTATCATGGACTTTGAGTTTGTTTTCCCTACGTGTGCCCTGACCTAGTTCCTTTCTCCACTTGATTGTGTCATTATGTTTCTTCATGTTTCTTTATATTTCCACAAAGAGATGAACAGCGCATCTGACACACGCAATCTCTTCAAAACATTCAATTCTCTCCTCTGTCCCCCTACACCCCCCCAACCACCTCCTTAACAGCTGATGACTTTGCCACATTCTTCACAAACAAAACTAGAACAATCAGCAGCCAGTTCTCAGCTCCACACACACAGGAACTCAAACCAACCACTCCCCTCACTGAGGCAGAAGTATCCAAACTCCTCCTCTCCAGCCACCCTACAACATGCCCTCTAGACCCAATCCCCTCACACCTTCTCCAAGCAATCTCCCCTACGCTCTTACCAGCACTCCCACACATTATCAACATACTGTATCTCTCCTCACAGGCACTTTCCCCACTGCATTCAAGCAGGCTTGGGTAATTGATCCCTATTGCTCAAAAAACCTTCATTAAATACTTCACTTACAGATAGCTACAGACCTGTCTCTCTCCTCCCATTCATAGCGAAAACACTTGAACAAGTTGTTTTCAACTCGGTATCCTCATTTCTTTCACAGAATAACCTACTGGACTCTAACCAATTAGGTTTCAGACGTGGATATTCAACTGAGACTGCGCTACTCAGTCACTGAAGCTTTTCAGTTCTTGAACCCCTCCTCTTCTCCATATACGCGACATCACTGGCTCCCATCATACAACCACATGGTTTCACCTACCGTTGCTATGCTGATGACAAACAGCCCTATCTCTCATTTCAACCAGATGATCCAACGGTAGCTGCACGGATCTCAGGCTGGCTGGCAGACATCTTGGCAAGGATGAAAGAACATCACCTACAGCTCAACTTGGTAAAGACTGAACTTCTTGTCTTCCCTGCCACTCCAACTCAGGTCATTAACAATTACCCCATCAAGTTCAGTCAGAAATCTTGGTGTAATCTTCGATGACCAGCTGACTTTCAAAGACCACATTGCAAAAACTGCTTGATTGAGGGACGTTTGGAAAAGATCCAATCAGAATTAATCTTGATGTGTGGTGCGGTAAGACGCACACGCACATTTGAAAAGTAACCTACTGATCCACCTGGCAACGCAGGATGCGCGAGTACACGACATCATCTTGCATACGTTGGGTGTCTGTCTGACTTGAACTATAATGAAATGGCAACAGCTGGGAGAAAAAGAAGAGAAGATATATGGGTCAATTTCACGTTTGATGTCAAGACAAACAAGACCTTGTGTAAACCGTGTGGAGCGGAAATCGTTGGTAAAAACACAACAAATCTAAAGCGACATCTGCAAGGGAATCATCCTGAAATTCACGCAAAGGTAAGCACGACATTGTTGCTAATTATATTTTGTCAGCTTACCTGAGTCGCTGTGCTTTTGCATAACTGAAACAGTATAACCTCTCACTGACCTGTACTAACTAGAGAAGTGACTCCGTTAGATCGTACATTAAAAGTGATTAACATGCTAAAGATAATAAATGGTATTTGTTGCTGTCCTCAAATTGAATCGGTTATGTAACAAAATGAAGGGTGCACATTTAAAAAAAAAAGTTCATTTTTATAAGATAGTGATGTTACGTTTGTGAATGAATCTGCCTTTTTAAGTTTTAGGTAGGCCTAAACGATCTTGTTCACTTAATGCACTGACTCATATTTGTCGTTCACTAATCTCCCTCTTTGGCATGACAGTACAGCTCTGGTCAGTTCGTGGCACTTTCGTGAGCTAAATGAGCGAATCAGTCATCAAAATGTTAATCAATCTTGTTTAACAAGGCAATACAAAAGATTTATGCGTGTTATTTCTAAATGCAAAAACTGTTCTCTGTTTTGAGCCATAATTTATTTGTGTCTTGGTTGAAGATTTAAGGATTTAACAAATATAATGTTTGTTAAATAATGTTTTCATATGTTTGATAATGTTTACACCACAAGAGGAGAGAAAGGAGTAGAAATGTAGTACAGAGACTACTTGTGCATGTGAGCATGATAGAGGGGAGTGAGACAGAAAAAGATTAAACCTGATTTGTATCTGTGAAGTAGAAATATAGGGAACAAAAGACCTCAAATGAGAAGGATGGGCCACTGAGTTCAAATAAAACTAGTACATCCCAACAGAGTATTTCAACAGCTCTTTTTAATGCGTCGAAGTACAAAAGTGACTCTAAAGAACAGCAGACTAAGGAGGAGGCCATAGCAAGATGGATTGGCCACACAGGATTACCAGTCACGACAACTGAAGATGAGGACTTTATCTTAATGATGGAGACAGCAGATAGGAGGCTGACTGTTCCAAAGAAAAGTAAAATAAGCAATCTGATTGACAAACAATATGAAGATGAAAAACAAAAATTCAAAAAGAGACTGTCTGCTGTCAGGAAAATATCTATAGGCATTGACTTGTGGACAAAAAAGGACTATCTGCTTCATTCCTTGCCATAAGTTCATGCTACTTTTGTACTGAACAAATTAAACCTGAACACATATTATTAAACCTTGAAGAAGTAGCCCACCCACACACTGCACTGTCAATCAAGGCATGTGTGGACAAATGTTTGCAGGAGTGGAAAATACCAAAGGAAAAGATCCTTACAATTATAACAGACAAATGGAAGTAATATGGTGGCGGCATTTAAACAGATCACAGCAGAAGAATAAACCAGCTCTAGCTCTGACTCCCCTGTGGTGGAAAATGACTCTGATTCGGAAACAGATGTGCAGTGAGCATGTTTTATTTGTTATTCTTTTACGTGATAGTCAAATAATTTGAGATGATGAAATATTGATACTGTGTAAAAATGAAAAGAATAAGATACACCACTAGAGCACAATGTATTTGTAATGTCATGTAAAAGGATTTCCATCATGAAGATAGAAATTTGAGGGATAAATAGAAACTTGTACTGTAGTTTATGCTCATTTGGTTGTATTTCTCTTCTTAGGTATCATCATGTTGACTTGGACAGAACACCATGTGTGGTGCAAACCTTACAAATGGTAGTAAACATGATGCAGAAGAAGGCAGGTGTCAAAAGAATCCTTGATAAAGCAAGGTCAGTGGTAAAGCTGTTTCGTAAGTCATCCATTGCAACACAGAGGATGCTGTACATGTGTGGCCTTACTGTTGTAAATGACTGCCCCACACGCTGGTCAAGTCATTCAACATGGTTGCACGACTTCTCAAAGTGAAAGACTCAGTCTCCCAAATTGAAAACAGCATGGGATGGGACAGCTTGCTTCCAAGCGAGTGGCAAAAGCTTACATCTTTGCATGAGCTACTGCCGCCTTTTGCAGAACATACAAAAACCCTTCAGAGTGACACTATGTCCATGTCCCTGGTAGTCCCAGCCCTCTATGATCTACTCAGCCACCTTGCTGACTTTGAAAAGAACACTACCTACAGAGACCTTTCCACTCTTGCACAGAAAATGAAAACCAGTGTGACCTCAACGACCAGCATGAGGGAACAGATCAGAAAGTATAAGGAAGAGCTTTCACAGCACAGCAGGAATAGACTTTTGGTTGGCAAAAAGTGACACTTTTTTATCAGCGATTGAAACCTTTTGCTTTAGACCTGTTGGCTATGCCAGCTTCTCAAGCCTTTGCAGAAAGGGTTTTCAGTGTCACAGGTGACCTCACTAGAGGTCGGCGCAATAAAGCAAGGGTCACATTGGCACGAAGTGCTTTCCTTAAAATGAATCGAACCAAATAGAACTGTTGTATTGACTGCCACTTCTTATAGCAACAATATGCACATTCTCATTGTATATTTACAGGTCTGTTAGTTTAATTTAATATTGACCTCTACAGTCAATGCTGACAATAAGTCGAGTTTGTTTTTAGTTCCATGCATTGTTGGCATTGTAGCCTAGCAGTTTTTATTTTAATATTGAATTGGCACCAAAATAATATTTTGTTCTGTTTTGTTTATAGTTTCTGAGGTGTAAGAAGGAAGGAGCTGTTTCAGTACATTTGCTGTTTAACATATTCCTTATGATATAAATAAACTGTTTATTATTAACAGAGAACTGTTGATTCAGGTAATTTTTTCAGGTCATACAGTATTTGCAATAGCATTACTGCCAAATACAGTTTTTCTTTTAAATATTTTGGAGTTGCACTTTTGCTTTAAAGAATGAAGAATGTCATATGCAAGTTATAAACAATGCATATCTAATTTTTGGTCTTTTTGGAAAGGCTACAGTATATTCCAAATATTTAATGAGACTTGGTTTTATTTAATTTTAAGTTAGAATATTTTACATATTACAATAGTTTAATTAAATTACACTTAAATTAAACCCAATATATTTTAGTCAACTAAATCTACAGTAGATTTAGTAAAAATCTACAGTAGATTTAGTCAACTAAAATCTTATGCTATTTAGTCGACTAAAACTAGACTAAAACTAAAACAAAGCAGATGACTAAAATATGACTAAAACTAAAATTTCATTTTAGTCAAAAGACTATGACTAAAACTAAATTAAAATCTGCAGTCAAAATTAACACTGCCCGATAATCTAAACCACGATCAGCAATGCACTGATTGGCTGGCGGCAAGACAGCAACATAATGACATCATATAATTAAAAAAAAAGACACCTGATGAAAATTTTTTATACATTTCTGGACCTTTACAAGGAAACAGCCAAGCGAACAAAACTACATAAATGTTATAATAGATAAATGAAATGTGCACTGTTTTTTGTATTTATTTTTACATGATTCCCAATTATTTATATTCACAATTTCTCATATTTGCTCAGGCTTCACATTTTTATTTCAATGTTGTAATTAGCAATTCATTTAATTTTATCTTTGAAACAGATTTGTTATGTGACAGCATTAATATAGTTTCTTAAGGGTCAAGATCATGTTATCTGCATCTCCTGCATTCCATCAAGCCACTCCCATAATAGCTGTCACCACTCAAATTAATGCACAGCTCATATTAACTGTATGGCATGTGTGTAAGACTCCAATACAATTATAAAGTAATTATTTAATCACTAATCTAAAAAGATGCAATCTAATCCTGTTTACATAAAATAAACCTGCTCCCGAGCAGGTTTAAGCTTACGGACCTGTTGCTATGACAGCAAGTCCAGGATAAGCTTCGAAGAACCAAATTATCCAAGATCAAGTGAAATCGTCAACAAACAAATCCAGCTAACTGAGTTAGCAATGTATGAAGAACGGGCCCCAGCATCATAGTACCAACAAAGCCTGATTGGATTGGTTGTCGTCACCTCAATACTAATCCCATAACCCTGAATTCCCTATCGAATGGTCTCTCCCATTGCGTTTGAACGCATATGGGGAAAACTCCTGTTTTCCTCTATACTGAAGCCTGATTTGTTCATGTTTATGTAGCTGCAAAAACCAATGGCGCTTTAGCCCGTCAGAAAGGGTGGAGCCGAGCGCTATATACAGTAAGTTGGCTCAGAGTGCCAATTTATCAGAATATTCGGTAACACTTTATTTTGATGGTCCCTTTTGAACATTCTGTTGACACTAAGTAATGTTGCAACTACATGTCAACAAATTCTCATAAGAGTATTAGTAGACTGTCTGCATAATATCTACTAACTCCTTATTGTGTTGGTCTCCCAACAGATATTCTACTGACTATAAGTAACTTTGCAAGAACGTGTCAACTTAATCTAACCCTAACCCTACCAATCAACTAATACACTACTAACACTCTAATGAGAGTTTGTAGAAATGTAGGTGCAGCATTACTTATAGTCAATAGAATGTGTTAAAGGGACCATCAAAATAAAGTGAAACCGAATATTCTCCTTCAGCGACAAGGATCATCTCTTCGCTGATTCTGCAATCTAGAAGCCGAAGGAGGAAGTTGTTGCATATGTTGCACCATGAGTGTGGCTCATGCGGGGAATCCTGCAAGATGCAGAAGGGCAGTGAGTGCGTCACCTGTCTGGGCAGCACCCACACAGATCCGCGCGCTCACTGAGACGTAATGAGACGAATCTCGCCCTTCTCCGCTTGCGAATCGCCTTCTTTAATGAAGGCAGCCTCGCTCTCCTGTTTCTCCTCCCTCAGCGAGCTTGGAAAAAGAAACGGTGGTATCACGGAGCTGAACAACCGGGTTTGAATGACTTCATGCCGGCAGAGAGTCTGCCCCCGTGCTCACTCTCCCCCGGCACTTTGATCCGCCGGTGTGATCGAGCGGCTTAGTTCTTCTAGGCGGATCGGAGTAGAATGCTGTCACCAATGATTCATATCGCTGACAGCTTCACATTTGTGTGTGCCACTCGCGCTGCTTCTCTCGTGGGTTTGCCTTCTTCAATGAAGGCGGCACCACCCCTCCTGCTCTCACGTTCTCCACTCCCAGCTGCCTCGGAGGATGAAACGGTGAAGTCGCAGAGCTGAGCAGCTGGGCTTGAGTGATAACACGCCGTCACAGATTTTGCATGCTTCACTCTCCCCGCAGCGCTCTGACCCGTCAGTGTGTTTTCCCTGTGAGGATTAGCACCCTCGTCTGCACGAGCAGTTTTAATCCTTTTAGGCAGATGCATGTAGCACTTTGATCTGCCAGTGTGTTTACACGTGAGGATCATCAGCGCCGTTTGATCTTTTTAGGCAGATTAAATAGAATGCTGCCACTATGATTTTCAGTACTGACAGATTCAGATTAGACTCATCTGTGCCACACCCACTGTGATGCTACGCTCAAGGGGCTGACTGCTCTCACTGCGAGAGCATTGAGTCTAGTGAAGCACTTTTGTGAGGAAAAGGAAAGGATCAGTTCTCGCTGAGGCAGGAGCTCCCTAGAGCAGGGGTGCCCCACCCTGGTCCTGCACTGTTAGAAATTGCTGTTAATTTACAGCTGAATTTCAACAGTATAATCCTGTTAAGTTCAAAAGCAGTACATTACTGTTTTTTTTTGTTTTTGTCAAATGACGTAGACAAAATATAACGGCATTTTACCATATTTATTAGTCGAAGGAAAAAAAACATTACTATCCAGTATTTTTGAAAACTGCTGAGCACGCAGGGACTTTCATCCGTCTTCATACTGTTAATAGGTGAATTTTGCACGATATCGTAGACAAAATACATTACATTTGCTACAGCAACTAACCTGTATTGTGGATATTGGAAGTGAAATTATCTTTTATTTGTTCTTTTCAGAGATAAACTCGCCAGATGCAACATCGTGGATAGGATTTCTGACTCGGATTATATTATTCCCAGTTACAGGGTGAGTTACATGGGATAATTCTTCTGAATTTATTTTATTAAATTTTTTTTCAAACACTGTTGCATTGAAATCACATTGATGACTCTGTAGCGCGCTGAAAAGAAAGGTTGTTCGCTAATTGGCTAGCTTGCTTTTCTGTAATCCGCGAAACCTCTAGAGTTAGAAAAAAAACTTAATTTCGGTGTCATTGTGATTGCAAACTTGGGTAAGCATGTTCTAATTTGTACATATCTTTATTCTGAGGTCGATTTATTTGTAATACTGTTGTGCTTGTTTTGTTATTTTTATGTTGGTTACATTTTTGCATGAATCCAATTTGGTTTAGTAGTTATCCTAAGTAATACTTATTATCAACTGGATTTTTGAATTATATATTTCCGATTACAGAGTAAATTCCATGCAGCATGATAGAATTCTTCTGCAAAGTTAATTTTTCAAACACTGTTGTTTTGAAATTACATCGATGTCTTTGTAGCGCGCTGAAATAGGCAGACCGGTGTATGTTATAGTTTGCTTTTCTGGAACTGGCGAAACCTCCAGCATTACGAAGAAACAAAAAAACAACAACGACAACAACAAAAAACCTTAATTTCGTTGTCATTGCGATTGCAAACCTGGGTAAGCATGTTCTAATATGCACATATCTTTATTCTTAGGTGCATTTATTGTAGTACTGTTGTGCTTTGGTTGTTACTTTTATTCCGGTTATATTTTTTTCATCAATCCAAGTTGGTTTTGAAGTTAAGTGATATAGTACTTATTAAAAGTAATTCTTATTCATAGTTTTGGTATTGCTTTGTACAGCAATGCTACTTTGGCCAGCATAGTATTCTTAAGGCCATTTTATTTTGTTGGATATATTTTTGGCTGATATTTTTTTCCATGCACAGGGACTGTCCAGTTTGACTTGTTAGCATGTTTTCATGTCAGTTCTGTGGACATCAATGTAGTACTACAGTGGCCTATGTGAAGCACATGAGGATTCATAGCAATATCCTTAACTTGGTGCTTCATTGTTGCATGCAAACCTGCAACAGAAAGTTCAAAAAAGTAGCAGCTTTGAAATCACATCTTTACAGACATCACAAGGAGTGTGTGGTGGTGCCTAGACCACATTTGTGCCCTGCAGTAGACCTTGCATGCAATGTTGACTTGTGTAGTGCCAAATGTGAGACACTAACTCAGTTTTATTCCCATCTTAAAGTGCACATTAAAGAGGGACGAAGAGTGGCATGCCCCTTTAAGCAGTGTGATATGTCATTTACAGTACTATCTACATTTACCTCTCATCTGTCAAGGAAACATAAAAATTCATCAGAGGTAAATCTAACTGAATCTATTGTTTCCACAGCATGTGCGACTGAAGCTGAAAGCTCTCAAAATATTGACAGCAATATAATAGATGAACATATCGATGTAGCTGGAAACATTGAGCATTTGGAGGTTAGTCCAGAAAATATGATGAGTCATTATTTTTGAAGAATCTTGCTCTGTTTTATCTGAAATTACAGGCAAAGTTACTGCTTCCATCTTCTGTAATTCAGACTATAATTGAAGATATGCAGTCAGTTTATGATATCAACCAGTCACACTTACTCTTCAAGTTAAACGAGAAGTTGGTTACACTTGGTGTTCCAGAGGCTTCCATTAATGATGTAATGGACAGCCTGAAAGCAGACGATCTCTTACAAGCATGTAATAGTCGCACACTAAAAACAGACCAGCGCAGGAAAACAGTGTTCAAGAACAGTTTTAATTATGTTGAACCTATGCCCATTTGTCTTGGACATAATGAAGCTGGCAAGGAGTGTTTTTTTACAGTATGTCCCTATAAAACAGACAATTGAGGCACTTTTTCATTGCGAATCAATGTGGAAACAGTACAGAGAAGTACACAGCTGTATCCAGGTGAAGGATATTTTTCAGGATGTATGGTGAAATCATTACAAAAAAGCCTCCTTAGGCTTGATACTTTATCAAGATTCGTTTGAAGTAGTGAACCCTCTGGGGTCAGGAAAGAAAAAACACAAAGTACTGGCCATGTATCTAACACTTGCAGACATATTGCCACACAACCGGTCAAGTACTGACCAGATGCAACTTGTGCTTTTGTGCAGAGAACAAGATTTAAAATATTTTGGTCAGGAATTGGTCATGAAGGTCTTTCATCAAGCGTCCCAAGACCTTGAGACCAATGGCATAGTGTTACCTGATGGACAGGTATGCAAAGGAATCTTGCGGGCCATTGCTGGAGACAACCTGGGCTCACACAATATTGGAGGTTTTCTTGAAAATTTCAGTGCCAGTAAGTACTTCTGTCGATACTGTGAAATTGACAAAGATGTGTTTCAAGCAGATCCTCTGTCCAGAGCCAACACTCGGACACCAGAGTCATACAAAGAGCATGTTCAGAACATCCCATTCATAGTGGAGGTATCAAATTTGACTCTTTATTCAACAGCCTGAATATTTTTCATGTGTGCCAGCCTGGGTTGCCTCCATGTCTTGGGCATGATTTGTTTGAGGGAGTTGTTGCTTCTGACCTTGCATTGTGCGTTGGCCATCTTGTCACTGTTGACAAACAATTTACTTACACTGAACTGAATCGAAGAATCGAACAGTTCAGATATTTAGGTAAGGATGCAAATGACAAACCATGTGAGGTGAGGCCAGGAAGTGATAGACTGTGTGGCCATGCGGTGCAGAACTGGTGCTTACTGAGACTGTTACCAGTGTTGATCGGAGAAAAGATTATATCTCCTTCTGACAATGAGATATGGCAACTGGTGTTACAACTAAGAGACATCGTGGCATTGATTTGTGCACCAGCCATTTCCGCTGACCAGATAGGCTATTTACGGGTCCTTATCGAAGAATACTTGCTTTCCAGAAAACAAGCCTTTCCCCATCACCGGCTTAAACCCAAGCATCATTACACGAGCCATTATCCAGAGCTCATCATTCAGTTTGGTCCACTCATTCGTTTGTGGACTATGAGGTTCGAAAGCAAGCACACGCACTTTAAACAGTGCACAAGAAAACTGCGTAACTTTAAAAATGTGTGCTCAAGCCTTGCAAAAAGACACCAGCTGTTACAAGCCTATCTTAGCGCTGGCAATCTCTTCCCACCAGCAATTGAAGTAGAAAAGGCAACTGCCTTTTACTCAAGTGACTACATTGCTGGCATCAGAGAATCAGTGGCAAAGTATGATTTTGGACCTGAAACTACTTTGATTGCTCATGAAGCAACAGTAAAAGGAACCAAATACCGAAAAAACATGTATGTTGTTATAAGTAAGGATGAGGATGGGCTTTAAATTGGTAAGATTATGATGATACTCACCTACAAAAATTCAGCAGTCTACTTCATCACTGAAAAGTGTAAGGCGTTGTGTATGCATGATGTAGGTGTTCACTGTGTGACCCCAATCAAGAACAGTTACTACTGCATTAATCAGGAGCACCTTCTTGATTATTACCCTCTACCGCAGTACTCAACTGGTGACATGGAAGTAATTGTTCTTCACCATACTTTTCCTTCATTGTAGAACTATGAGTATTCTGAATGATGACCTGAGGAGCATCATCCTCAGAGCCCTGCCATCAATTTCCAAAGATACTCAAGAAGCATTGACAGATGTGCTATTAAGATCTGGACAGGAATCTACAAAAGACTTAAAATATGTCACACAAGAAGATATTTCTGACCTTCTGCCACCCATTCAGCAACAGAAGCTTCTGGAAGCCTTTAAAAATGGTAACGTTGAAAAATTGTTACTGCATCTATTTTGCAATTAACGGTAAAATTTTAAATAGCAGTTCTGACCAAAATTTCATTCTTTTTTACACATTGTCTTTATACTAATGTGAAAAATGTACATTGTGCTTAATTTTACCATGTGAGCTGTAAATTACAGATAATTCAATCACTTAATGTTTTGTTTAAGGGTATTTTAAGTGACCAATGCTTTACTATTATTATTATTATTATTTAAAACTTTCAGTCTCATGTGTTCTTTTCCCTGTGTTTTTCCTGTTTTAGAGACAGGGGTGGTCACTTTGGACTTGCAAATACACCCTCCCACTACTCCAGCAGTCAGCAGTGATTCAGAACACCCTTGCTCCAGTCAGTCAAGTCTAGTCTCACTCTCAAATCCTGAATCAAGCAGCTCTGAAGACTGTGGCCCATCCTCCATTATCAAAAAAACATGGCCAGAGACTTTTGAGGTGCCATGGACCCTCATGCCTGCAGACATTCGTTCAGCAGTTGCTGATGGCAAGAGGCCTTCACCAGCAACACGCCGACAGATGGTCAGAGTTTTAGCAGATGAGGTTAGGAAGTATGAGCTTAATCCAACACGCTCACAATGTGTCACTGTGTGTAGAAACATCATACGCCAGTATCCTCAGAGTTTTGCTGATCTACGTGACAATGGTCAGCTACTAGGAAATGGCTATACCTCACTCTTGATTCAAATTAAGAACCGAATTGAAAATTTGAACCGCACCAGTAACTTTTGTCAGCACCATTCATCTGGTGATGGATTAAAAAGAGGTCCTACTGATACCTATGGCTGCACCAGATTCCAGCCCAATCTCCCACCAGAGGAGACAGATGAAACAGTAGAGCAGAAACGTCAGCGGATGGAGGAGATATACCGTCGAGATGGTATAAATGGTGCAGAAAGAGCAGAAGTGAATCAACTCTTGGAAACGACCTTCTGCCTGCAGCGGCAACAAATTAATATGCTACCAGCACCAGCCATTGCGGATTTAAGAAAGCAATGGCCATACCTTTTTACTCAGAAAGGACTTTATGGTCATTTTGAGCTACTTGCTGATATCAAAGTTCTGCGTGTACTTGAGCTTGCCATGGAGGAGTGTGGCAGAGCCATCATAGAGTTCTTCACCAACAAACCCACTAATGCAGATGTCCGGGCTGTCCTTTTACAGCGCCCAGACCTCGTGCCATCTTTCTGCGTTATTCAGCTTCTTATGGCTCACTTCTCTGAGAGCCTGGAACAGTTAATTCTTCTTGCAAACGTAAGTTACTTTTTATTTATTTTCTATGCTATGATTGTCCTGACAAGCAAAATGAATGATCTTTTTTTTTAATTTAAAGTATAGTGCATACAAGGCATTGTTAATTGTTTATTTTGTCCTCATTTCTACATCATTACATCTGTGTCCTAGGCACCTGCCTCTGCTGCTGATGTAGAAAGGACACTCACACTACCTGCAGCTCCTCGGCTTATACTCCTTGGTTTGTACAGTATAGCAGAATCTCTCTTTTTTTGGATGGTTATGATTACTCTACATTAAAGCAAAAAAAAAAATAAATATTAGGCCTAGTAGTAGTATTTTTACTGTTATTTCAGCAAAATGTTAAAGGGATAGTTAATCCAAAATCTGTCATTATTTACTCACTTTGTTGTTCCAATGTCATATGCCGTTGTTGTTTTTTCAGACCACAAAGGACAAAAAAAAAAGTCCTGATCGTGCACGTCCAAATAATAACAGTGGGAAGCAACTGGCATAAAGTAAAAATAAAAAAAAAAAAAAAAAAAAATTAAAGAGTGTCACAGATTGGGTATGATCCATTGTGTTCATATGTATTTGATAGGTTTAATGAAAAACAAACAAAATTTCATTTATTATTTAATGGAAATCCTGACATTGGCTTTTGGTGGTCTGTGCTTAACTGTGTGTCCATGAGACTATTAGTGCCATGCACAGTTCACTCCCAGAATAACAACAAATTATGATTAACAAATCAGTATGATACACAACATATAGAAATCTCCTGTACATGCAGTTGTGCACAGCAGACCAAAAGACAATATCAGGATTTATGTTAAATAAAACACTACATTTCAGTTTGTTTTTCTCCAAAACTTATTGTATACCCCCAAAACACTTGGAATATACAACATGTGTCCCATGGGCTCATTATGTGATAACTTTTGCCTCCTTAAAAGCTTGATGCTGGTCAATATTCACTGCCATTACATGGACGAGAGCGAGCAGATCATTTTTAATAATTTATTGTGTGGTCTGAAAAAGAACTTGCAGAGCCTTAGCACAACACCATGGTTAGTAAATAATGGCTTAATTTTGAAAAGTGTGGCACAACATGAGAGTAATTTATGATTTTATTTTATTTTATTTTTTTGGTGAAATAAACTTCAAAAATATTAATAAATAAAATTTAAGCAACATAATTTCACAATACAAAATTTATACACATTTACACTTAAAGGTCTGTCCTGACCAGTCCATGTTGAAATGCATTTCTGTTAGAAGGACAGGACTCTGTGACTGTTTTAAATTATAGCTTTCCTTGCATTCATTTGTAATTGGCAATGTCAAATTAATGTTATGTCAGTGCTGAAATTGTTTTTACTTTTTAAAGGTACAGGTGAAACACCAGGAAGCAGTATCCAGCAGTGGATGATCAGCCTTGAGGAGCACATCATTTGCGAGGGCATCCAACCGTCTTTCCTGTCTGGGCTTGCAGCTCTTTTCTCTACTTACTACAATCTCAATCTTCAGTACCAAGCTGAAGCCGCATGCACACTGGAATTCATCCAAAGGTCAGATATTTGGATGCATACATTCAATTTACTTAAAATACATATAGATTTAAAGCCGGTTTACAGGAAATGTGTTTATTTAAACACTTGGCCCTAATAAACAGGGAATATAGCATCAAATAGAGAAATTTCCTATCAAATATTTGAGCCCTATTAAGTAGCCATAAGTGACTGTCAAGGAAATAAAATGTCCATCAGTGGTGAGGTTGAAACCTTGAAAGGAAGCAGACTCATCCAGGACCCATCTTTTGTTGCCATTAAAATGCTGACCATGTGCATTTGTTACAATTTTTTCAGTCAAGATGTTATGTCAGTGCTTGAACAAAGAGATATCTTTAATCTAGACTGAAACACATCATTCAGCCCAAAAGATCTGAGTGCTGGAGCTTGTTAAGAGAATTTTCTTCCTGACAATGTAAAGCAAAGTGTTCTTGATACAAGAATAGACTTGCTATATTTATATATGCTATATTTATATGTTCCCCATGAGTAATCTTTTTCCCCTCCACACTAATTCTAAACACACACATTTGTTTTGCAGGCGGTTCATTGGGATAAATCCGGAAAAGGGCACCAAGGCCGGAGGAGTCATTTCAAAACGGACGGGGAAGGTCACTCAGAAAAAGAAAACCGTGAACCCTCGTGTCTCCAGTCTGCTTAAAAAATTGATGGATTTTGAGTGGGACTTTATCTAAGTATTACACACCACAGACCACACACACATCTCACACATGCATCACACATATGCGCATCTCACGCACACTCACATCACACACATCGGACACGCATCACGCACGCATACACACACACACACACATTCATTCATTCACACACTCTGTTTTTTCAGGTATTCAGTAATTCTTATTCACTTATAAACATTTACTCAGTTGTTCTTTAATTTGTTCACTTAATCTCTGTGTCCAGAGTTCATTTTTTGGACAGCCTGTATGACTTGGACAGCCATCAGAATAATTTGTTAAAGACTTGTTAAAGCAGTTGATTTATCATTTATACCGCTGAAATGTAAATTTATTGTAATAAATGTAATAATTTTTGAGCTTTGTTTTACCTTTTACTTTCATTTTGTACAAATGTCAGAATTTGATTTGGGGAATATTTTAAGTTTATTTCTGTTATGACCAATTCTTCCCCATAAATAGCTGAATTTTCATTTATTTTCTTTACTGTTATCTAGGCTTTTTCTAAGAAAGTTATTCAAAAGTTTAATAAAACAAGACATGTTTTGAAACAATACTTTAAAGCTGCTTTCCTTCTGTTACATTTTTAAGTCACTGTTTCAAAAGGTACACACTGTACACTTATATATACACACTGTAGTAAAACATGGTATTTTGTAGTAAGACTGTTAGGGGCAAT